>NW_027660023.1:0-192481 GCF_963082525.1 Nesoenas mayeri
GGAAGCTAAGCAGGGTCGGGCCGGTCAGTACTTGGATGGGAGACCTTGGAAATACCAAGTGCTGGAGGCTGAGACATCACTGGGGAATTTACATATACATATATATATATATATATATATATGGACTGGATGAGCTTTTGGGGTCCCTTCTAACCCTGCCACTCTGTGTCATTCTATGTGTCACCCCCGCAGTGTCCCCCCCGCTGTCCACCGAGTTGCTGCTCATGGCGTCGGTGCTTGGCTGCAGGAGGAGGCGCTCTGAGCACCACAAGGGGGCGCTGGAGGGTTTGGGGACCCTCCCCGAACCCCTTGGGGGTCCCCAAATTCCCCCCATGCCCCTAAACCCCCGTTTTACCCCGCGCGGGCGGCGCGAAATTAAAGGTTTTGGCGGGGAAACCGCTTGTGTTTGGGCGCCTGAAGGGGGCCGTGGCTCCGCCCACATTGCAAATGAGCGCCGCGGGGCAGGATGGGAGTGCGGGGAGCGGGGAAGAAAGGGTGGGGGCGCTGGGTGGGGAGGGGGTAGCGCGGTGCGGGGTGGGGGGAGGGGGTGGGGGGGGGAGTGTGGGGGTGTCGTGGGGGGGTGGGGGGAGGGGTAGGTGGGTGTCGCCGTGACGTCAGTGGCGGTCTCGCAGCGTCACCCCCGTTAATTGCGCTGAATTACGTATCGTCAGTGCGGTACATCCTGACCTGCCCGCCCTTGCGCGGGCAGCGCGTGATGAGCCCTGCGTGATGACGTACTGATTACGTCACGGGAGGGGACGCGCGGGGATTCGTGCAACAAACCCGCGACGTCACCCGGAGACTCTGATGGCGCTCGCGAGGGGGCAGGACGGGATTGCCGCTTGGGTAGGTCATGTGATGAAGGACACGCCTACTGTGGGCGTGGTTAGTCGTGTCACCGTGATAGGGAGGCGGGGCTGTTGCGTCCCCGTGGTGGGTAAATACGCAACACGTTTTGATTTTGGGGTGAAAATGGAAAGAAACGGGAGAAAAATCGTGATTGACTCAAAAACACAACAATTAAGATCAAATTATAACCCCCCGAGTGCCCCATAGATCCCCCCCCGCCCTATAGAAACCCCTGACCCATAGATCTCACTCCTATAGGACCTCTGACCTATAGACCCCCACCCTGTGCCCCACAGACCCCTCCACCCATAGACTCCCCCACCCCCACATGTGCCCCATAGACCCCCTTGTACCCCCTATACCCCCACCTCATAGACCCCCCTGACCTATAGAAACCCCCCTGTGCCCCCATAGACCCCCTTGCACCCCCTATATACCCCCACCCATAGGACCCCTCTGACCCATAGAAACCCCCCTGTGCCCATAGACCCCCCCCACCCATAGACCCCCCCACCCCATAGACCCCCCTGACCCACAGAAACCCCCCTTGCCCCACAGACCCCCCCACCCATAGACTCCCCACCCCCCATATGCCCCATAGACCCCCTTGTACCCCCTATAACCCCCACCCCATAGACCCCCCTGACCTATAGAAAACCCCCCTGTGCCCCATAGACCCCCTTGCACCCCCTATACCCCCCACCCATAACCCCTCTGACCCATAGAAACCCCCCGTGCCCCATAGACCCCCCTGTGCCCCATAGACCCCCAACCCCATAGACCCCCCCCACCCATAGACCCCTCTCACCCCTCCCGTGTGCCCCATAGACCCCCTTGTACCCCCCACCCCATAGGACCCCCCTGACCCATAGAAACCCCCCTGTGCCCCATAGACTCCCCCACCCATACACCCCTTTCACCCCCCCCCGCCCCACAGACCCCCCTCCCCACCCCCATAAACCCCTATAGACCCCTATAGACACACCCCCCCCAACTCTTCCCATTCCCCCCCCCATTTTTCCCATCCCCCCCTTCCCCCCCCCTTTCCCCCCCCCTTCCCGGTACCCGGATGTTGGCCCCGCCCCCCCGCCGCCATTTTCCCGCCGCCATTTTCCCGCCGCCGCAGCGCCCGGAACAACCCGAGATGTGAGTGGGACCGGGACCCATAGACCCCCCATAGACCCCTATAGACCCCCATAGACCCCCATAGACCCCCATAGACCCCCAACCCCCCCTGACCCCCACACCCTCCCCTCTTTCCCCTCCCCCCATTTCCCTCCCCCCTCCCCCCAAAGTGGGATCAACCCCCCCTCCCCCCACCCCCTTTTTTCCCCTCCCACCCCCCCCGTGTCTATTTTAGGGGATGGGGGGAGGGGTGGGAAAATTATGGCCCCGCCCCCACCCAGGTGGCCCCGCCCCCCGATGGGGAGGGAGCGCCCCTCCCCCTATATGGGGGGGATGGGGGGGGGAGGGGACACGCTGGACGCCTGGGTCCCATCCCGGACGCCTGGGTCCCCTCCTGGACACCTGGGTCCCTGTGGTGGGGAATGGGCAGCCCCGGATGCCTGGGTCCCCTCCCGGATGCCTGGGTCCCATCTTGGAGCGCCTGGGTCCCCTATGATGGGGAATGGGCAACCCTGGACACCTGGGTCCCTTCCCGGACGCCTGGGTCCCCTATGATGGGGGAGGGGCAACCCTGGACGCCTGGGTCCCATCCCGGACGCCCTGGGTCCCCTATGATGGGGGATGGGCAATCCCGGACGCCTGGGTCCCATCCCGGACGCCTGGGTCCCCTATGATGGGGGATGGGCAGCCCCGGATGCCTGGGTCCCCCTCCTGGACACCTAGGTCCCCTATGATGGGGGATGGGCAGCCCCGGACGCCTGGGTCCCAGCCTGGATGCCTGGGTCCCCTATGATGGGGGAGGGGCAGCCCCGGACGCCTGGGTCCCATCCCGGACGCCTGGGTCCTCTATGATGGGGGATGGGCATCTCTGGATGCCTGGGTCCCCTCCGGACGCCTGGGTCCCCTATGATGGGAGATGGGCAGCCCCGGACGCCTGGGTCTCATCCCGGACGCCTGGGTCCCCTATGATGGGGGAGAGGCAGCCCCCGGACACCTGGGTCCCATCCCGGACGCCTGGGTCCCATCCCGGACGCCTGGGTCCTCTCCCAGACGCCTGGGTCCCCTATGATGGGGAATGGGCAACCCCGGACGCCTGGGTCCCCTCCCGGATGCCTGGGTCCCATCCTGGACACTGGGTCCCCTATAATGGGGGATGGGCAGCCCCGGACGCCTGGGTCCCCTATGATGGGGGAGGGGCAGCCCCCGGACGCGTGGGGTCCCCTATAATGGGGGACGGGCAGCCCCGGACGCCTGGGTCCCCTCCCGGACACCTGGGTCCCCTATGATAGGGGATGAACAGCCCCGGACGCCTGGGTCCCATCCCGGACGCCTGGGTCCCATCCCGGATGCCTGGGTCCCCTATGATGGGGGATGAACAGTCCGGACGCCTGGGTCCCCCTCCCGGATGCCTGGGTCCGTTATGATGGGGAGGGGGCAGCTGTTGCCTCATTGACCTCTGACCTTTGACCTTTGCCTCCCCCAGGTCGGCCCCCTCCGCCCCCAATGCCCCTCCCCCCGCCGGAGGAGAAGGGGGGGGTCCCCCCGCCCCTCCCCCCAACCTCACCAGCAACCGGCGGCTCCAGCAAACCCAGGCCCAAGTGGATGAGGTCAGAGGGGTGGGCGTGGTCAAGGGGGGTGGGCGTGGCCTCGTGGGCGGGGCTTGGGGTGGTGTGGCCAAGTGTGGGCGGGGCCAAGGGGTCATTCATGGACCTATTGGGGGGGGTGCGGATGCTCCAGGTTCATTAGGGGTGAGTCTGGGGGGGGCGTGGCCACGTGGTGGGCGGGGCCCAATGGCGTGGCTTGGGGTGGGCGGAGTTAATTTGGGGGCGAGGCCAATTGCTGCAGGGGGGGGAGGTTCCAATGGCCAAGTGGATGAGGTCAGGGGGCGGGGCCAAAAGGGGGCATGGTCAAGGATGTGGGCGTGGACCAATGGGCGGGGCTTGGGGTGGGCGGAGTTAATTTAGGGGCGGGGCCAATTGCTGGAGGGGGGAGGTTCCAATGGCCAAGTGGATGAGGTCAGGGGGCGGGGCCAAAGGGGGCGGGGCCCAAAGTTGCGTGGACCAATGGGCGGGGCTTGAGGTGGGTGTGGCCAATGGGCGGGCGGGGCCAAGGGGTCATTCATGGACCTGTTGGGGGGGGTGCGGATGCCCCAGGTTCATTAGGGGTGAGTCTGGGGGGCGTGGCCACGGGGTGGGCGTGGCCACATGATGGGCGGGCCCAATAGGCGGGGCTTGGAGTGGCAGGAGTTGATTTGGGGGCGGGGCCAATTGCTGGAGGGGGGGAGGTTCCAATGGCCAAGTGGATGCGGTCAGGGGGCGGGGCCAAAAGGAGGCGTGGTCGGGGATGTGGGCGTGGACCAATGGGCGTGGCTTGGGGTGGGCGGAGTTAATTTGGGGGCGGAGCCAAGGGGTCATTGCTGGAGGGGAGTGGAGGTTCTGATGCCCAAGTGGATGAGGTCAGGGGGCGGGGCCAAAGGGGCGGGGGCCAAAAGGGGCGTGGACCAATGGGCGGGGCTTTGGAGGGTGTGGCCAATGTGTGGGCGGGGCCAAGGGGTCATTCATGGACCTATTGGGGGGGGTGCGGATGCTCCAGGTTCATTAGGGGTGAGTCTGGGGGGCGTGGCCATTGTGTGGGCGGAGTTACAGGGGGGTATTACTAACCATATCATAGGGGTGGATGGTCCCGGACGCCTGGGTCCCTCATACCCCTCACCCTCCCCATGACCCCCACCCCCCATGACCCCTTGACCCCCCCATGACCCTTGACCCCCAGGTGACCCCCTATATATGTGGAGGCTCCCGGACGCCTGGGTCCTTTATGACCCCCTGTGACCCCCCATAACCTTTACCCCCCTTGACCTCTGACCCCACCATGACCTCTGACCCCTTCCCCGTGACCTTTGACCCCCAGGTCACCCCCTATATATGTGGGCGGAGCTACAGCCCTCATTACTGACCCTGTAGTGGGGTGGAGGCTCCCGGACGCCTGGGTCCTTTATGACCCCCCATCCCCCCTGGTGACCCCCCATAACCTTTACCCCCCATGACCTCTGACCCCACATGACCTCTGACCTCTTCCCCGTGACCTTTGACCCCTGTAGGTGGTGGACATCATGCGGGTGAACGTGGACAAGGTGCTGGAGCGGGACCAGAAGCTGTCGGAGCTGGACGACCGGGCGGACGCGCTGCAGGCCGGGGCCTCCCAGTTCGAGACCAGCGCCGCCAAGCTCAAGCGCAAGTACTGGTGGAAGAACCTCAAGGTGGGGACGGAACGCCAAGAAACACAACGAAAACACCAAAAAATACCCCCAAAACGCCCCAAAATACCCCCAGAACACCCCAAAATACCCCCAGAATGCCCCAAAATACCCCAAAACGCCCCAAAATGCCCCCAAAACACCCCAAAGTACCCCCAAAACACTCCAAAATGCCCAGAAATGAGCCCAAAATGAGCCTCGGGCGCCCTCTGGATACCAAAAATAGGCTCAAAATGGGCTCAAAACCACCCAAAAAGGCCCTAAAACCACCCAAAATATTCCCCAAACCACCAAAAATAGACCCTAAATAGGCCCAAAACCACCAAAAATAGACCCAAAATAGGCCCAGAACTACCCAAAATAGGATCAAAATAGGCCCAAACTCACCCAAAATAGGCACAAAATAGACACAAAACACCCAAAATAGCCCTAAAATGACCCAAAATGCCCTCAAAACGCACCCAAAATAGCCCTAAACCCACCCAAAATAGCCCTAAAATGACCCAAAATGGGCCCAAAACCCACCCAAAATAGCCCCAGAACAACCAAATAGGCACAAAATAGACCCAAAACCACCCAAAATATCCCCAAACCACCCAAAATAGGACCAAAATAGTCCCCAAACCCACCCAAAATAGGCCCCAAACCACTGTAAATAGACCCAAAACCACCCAAAATAGGCCCTAAAATGACCCAAAATAGCCCCATTTCGAGACCAGCGCCGCCAAGCTCAAGCGCAAGTGCTGGTGAAGAACCTCAAGGTGGGACGGAACGCCAAGAAACACAACGAAACGCCACAAAATGCACCCAAAACGCCCCAAAATACCCCCAGAACGCCCCAAAATGCCCCCAAAACACCCCAAAATGCCCAGAAATGAGCCCAATATACCCCAAAATGAGACTTGGGTGCCTCTGGATACCCTAAAGAGGCCCAAAATGGGCTCAAAACCACCCAAAATAGGCCCAAACCCACCAAAATAGGCATAAACCCACCCAAAATAGGTCCCAAAACATGCAAAATGGGACCAAAATAGGCCCAAACCACCCAAAATAGCCCTAAATGACCCAAAATGGCCCCAAAACAACCAAAATAGACCCAAAACCACCCAAAATAGGCACAAAATAGCCCCAAAACCCACTAAAAATAGGCCCCAAAACACCCAAAATAGCCCTAAAATGATCCAAAATGGCCCCAAAACCCACCCAAAATAGCCCTAAACCCACCCAAAATAGCCCTAAAATGACCCTAAATGGGCCCAAATCCACCCAAAATAGGCACAAAACCGCCCAAAATAGCCCTAAAATGACCCAAAATGGCCCCAAACCACCCAAAATTGCCCTAAATGACCCAAAATGGACCCAAAACCACCCAAAATAGGCACAAAATAGGCCCAAAACCACCCAAAATAGGCCCCAAAACACCCAAAATAGCCCTAAAATGACACAAAATGGCCCCAAAACCACCCAAAATAGCCCTAAACCCACCAAAATGGCCCCTAAAATGACCCAAAATGGCCCCAAAACAACCAAATTAGACCCAAACCCACCCAAAATAGGCACAAAATAGGCCCAAACCCACCCAAAATAGGCCCCAAAACACCCAAAATGGCCCTAAAATAACCCAAAATGGCCCCAAAACCACCCAAAATGGGCCCAAGACCCACCCAAAATAGCCCCAAAGACAACAAAAATAGACCCAAAACCACTCAAAATAGACCCAAAACCACCCAAACTAGACCCAAGACCACCCAAAATGGGCCCAAAACCACCCAAAATAGGCACAAAATAGCCCCAAAACAACCAAAATAGGCCCAAAATAGCCCCAAACCCACCCAAAATAGGCCTAAAATGACTCAAAATAGCCCCAAACCCACCAAAATAGCCCTAAACCCACCCAAAATAGCCCTAAAATGACCCAAATTGGCCCAAAACCACCCAAAATAGACCCAAAACCACCCAAAATAGGCCCAGACTCACCCAAAATGGGCACAAAATAAGCCCCCAAACACCCAAAATAGGCCCAAAATAGCCCCAAACCCACCCAAAATAGCCCCAAAGACAACAAAAATAGACCCAAAACGACCCAAAATAGGCACAAAATAGACCCAAACCCACCCAAAATAGACCCCAAACCACCCAAAATAGGCCTAAAACGACCCAAAATGGCCCCAAAACCCACTCAAAATAGCCCTAAACCCACCCAAAATAGCCCTAAAATGACCCAAAAATGGCCCCAAAACAACCAAATTAGACCAAACCCACCCAAAATAGGCACAAAATAGGCCCAAACCCACCCAAATAGGCCCCACAAACACCCAAAATGGCCCTAAAATAACCCAAAATGGCCCCAAAACCACCCAAAATGGGCCCAAGACCCACCCAAAATAGCCCCAAAGACAACAAAAATAGACCCAAAACCACCCAAAATAGACCCAAAACCACCCAAAATAGGCCCCAAACCACCCAAAATGGGCCCAAAACCACCCAAAATAGGCACAAAATAGCCCCAAACCCACTAAAAATAGGCCCAAAAACACCCAAATTAGCCCTAAAATGATCCAAATGGCCCCAAAATGACCCAAAATGGCCCCAAGACCCACCCAAAATAGCCCCAAAACCAACAAAATAGGCCAAATAACACCCAAAATAGGCCAAATAACACCCAAAAAGGCCCCAAAATGACCCAAAATAGCCCCAAACCCACCCAAAACAGCCCTAAAATGACCCAAAACAGCCCTAAAATGACCCAAAATAGCCCAGTTTGACCCAGTGACCCCCAAGTTCAAGTTCAAATGCTGGGGGAAGAACCTCAAGGTGGGGCAGAAACCCCCCAAAAAACACCCCAAAATACCCAAAATACCCCCAAAACGAGCCCAAAATGACCCTTGGGCACCTCTGGCTACCCCAAAACCCCCTAAAATGCCCCAAAATGCCCCCAAAATACCCCAAAATACACCCCAAAACTGCCCTAAAATGACCCAAATAGCCCCAGTTTGAACCCATGACCCCCAAGTTCAAGTTCAAGTGCTGGGGAAGAACCTCAAGGTGGGGCAGAAACCCCCAAAATACCCCAAAATACCCCCAAAACGAGCCCAAAATGACCCTTGGGCACCTCTGGATACCCCAAAACCTCCTAAAATGCCCCCAAAATGCCCCAAAATACCCCAAAATACACCCCAAAACTGCCCCCCCCCCAAATGACCTCAGGTGACCTCTGACCTTTGACCCCACAGATGATGATCATCCTGGGGGTGATTTGCGCCATCGTCCTCATCATCATTATCGGTGAGTTAATTAGGGTGTTAATTAGGGTGTTAGATATGTTAATTAGGCATGTTGGTATGCTAATTGGTATGCTAATGAGGTGCTATGCTAACGAGGGGGCGGGCATAATGTGTTAGAGATTTGGGCTTACAATGGGGGTTAATGAGGGGGGTGTATGCAAATGAGCGGGGTGGACACACTAATTAGACTGTGAATATGCTAATTAGGGGTGTGACATACTAATGAGGCATGCTAATTAACTCAGCTAATAGGGATGAATGGGGCATGTAAATGGTGGGTGAATATGCAATTAGGCGCTAATATATGCAAATAAGGGGTGGGGTATTAATTAGGGTGGGTGGGCTAAATAATATCCTAATTAACATATGCTAATTAGAGGTGGGTGGGCTAAATAATATCCTAATTAGCTAATTAGGAATGTCCTAATTAGCATATGCAAATTAACTGCACCCATAGGGAATAGGGGGAGATTAACTGCAGGGAAATGAATGGGCTCTGTATGCAAATGACAGGGGCGGGCCATGCAAATAACTGGGCGTGGCTTGTAGGGAAAGACATGTGACTTGGGGTGGGCGTGACTTAGCGCTGCATGCAAATGAGGGGGCGTGGCCAACCGCCAGATTGACCTTCCTTAAAGGCGCGCGGCCCCTTTAAGGGATGGGGCGCGTCTTAGAGAGGAAGGGGGCGTGGTCCCCTCTAAGCCACGCCCCCCTCCCTTAACTCCACCCCCTTTCTCTCTCCCCAGTGTATTTCAGCACCTAACGCCGCCGGCCCCGCCCACCGGCCCCCGCCCATGGGCGTGGCCAACCCCGCCCACTCCACCCCCCCTCCTCCCCCCCCCCCTCAGGGACCCTCTTTGCACCCCAATATCCCCCCCTGGGGACCCCAAAACCTCCCCCCCCCCCCCCACCCCCTTAAACCCCGCCTCTTAAGCCACGCCCTTTTAAGCCCCGCCCACTCAATGTGCCCCCCCCCAATTAACCCCCATACCCCAATATCCCCCCCCCGCTTTTGCACCTCAAATAACCCCCCCCCCCTTATAATTAGGGGTTCACCCCCCAAATTGGTGTTGCCCCCTTAAATAGGTGTGTGTGTCCCCCCTCAAAATTGGGGTGTCCCCCCTTTAAATTTGGGGTGACCCTCCCTTTAAATTTGGGGTGTCCCCCTTTAAATTTGAGGGTGACTCCCCCCCAATATGTTCCCCCCCCTGAGATGAAGATTTGGGGGTGTCCACAGCCCAGAGCACCCCAAAAATTGGGGGGGGAGGGGTGGGGATCACACCCCCCCAACCCCCCCCATGGAGGGAATTTGGGGTCACCCTGGCTACCCAACACCCCCAAAAAAGTGTGTGTGTGGGGGGGGGTCCCCCAAAATGTGGGGTCACCCCAAGAAGTGGATCCATAGCATGTGCCCCCCCCCAAATGATTTTGGGGTTTGTGTCTCCTCCCTAAATCTGAGCACAATATTTTGGGGGCCCCCCCCTTTATTTTTGGGGGGGTCTCTGAGATTTTGGGGTCCCCCCCATTGAAATAATTTGGGGGTTCTTGCCCCTCCCCCCCCCAATTGCATTCCAGGGGCCGCCCCAAGACATTCCAGCCCTGTTTCCCCCCCCCCCCCCAAATTTTTGGGGTGCACCCCCCTAAATCACTGCCGCAGCGTGGGGGGGTCCCCCAAATTATAGGGGGGGGTCCCCAAATTGGGGGGGACCCCAAAACTCCCGGGGGACCCCAAAATTATGGGGGGGACAGCAGGAAATGTTGGGGGGTGGATGTGAAATGGGGGGGGGGTCCCCAAAATTAAGGGGGGGTTCCCAAAACCTGGGGGGGACCCCAAAATAAGGGGGGGGACCCCAAAGATGTGAGGCTGCCTCAAAACGGATGGGGGACCCCAAAATTATTGAGGGGGGCCCCCAGATTTTGAGGGAGGGGTCCCTAAAATTTGGGGGGTTCATGGTTTGGGGGGACCCCTAAAAATGGGGGGGAACCCCTAAAAAATGGGGGGAACCCAAGGGATAGAGGGGGGGGTCCCCAAATTTAAGGAGGTGCCAGAGGTTGGGGGGGGGGGGGGGTCCCCAAAATCATCCCCCCCCCCCCCCAAAGTGGATATTTCACCCCAAATTGAGGGGGGAGCCCCAAAATTTGGGGATGCAGTGGGGGGGTCCCCAAAAATGGGAGATTCCTTGTTATGTTCCTTGGGGGGGGTTTTGGGGTCCCCCCCATATGTGTGTCCTGGGGGGGGTTCCTCAAAATCCCCTCCCCCATTTTTGGGGACCCCCCCCCCCCCCATCAGGAGGAATTGGGGGGGGTGGGTTGGGGGGGGGGGGGCGGGGTGTCACTGCCGCCCCTCCCCCCATTTTTTGGGGGGGTCCCCATTCCCCTCCCCCCACCCACCGTGACCCCCCCCCCCACGGTGGGTTTTGGGGACCCCTCGGGGTTTTTGGGGGGGGGGGCCCCAAATCCTGGTGTGAATCGTGTATTATAATGAGATTAATAAAGTCGGTGTCTGTGAGGGGGGGGGGTGGATTTTTTTTGGGGGGGGGGGGACACCCCGAAAATGGGGGGGGACCCCAAATATGGGGGGGGGGGGGGGGGGGGGTGGTGAACTAAGGGGGACCCTGAGATTTGGGGGGAGCCTAAAATGGGGGGGGGGATGCCCTAAAAGGGGTTGGGGGGGGTTGAGGTTGGGGGGGGGGGGGACACCCCAAAAATTGGGGGGACCCAAAATTGGGGGGGGACCCCAAAATTGGGAGGGACCCCAAAAGTGGGGGAGTATTGGGGGGGGGGAACCTTGAAAGTGGGGGGGGGAACACACCCTGAGATTGTGGGTGACACCCCCAAAATTGGGGGGGGACCCTGAAATGGAGGGGGGGGGGGGGTAATGAAATTGGGGGGGGGGCACCAAAAATGGGAGGGACCCTGAGATTTTGGGGTGACACCCCCAAAATTTGGGGGGGGACCCAATATTGGGGGGGGGGGGGGGGACCCTATAGTGGGGGGGAACCCTAAGATTTTGGGGTGACACCCCCAAAATTGGGGGGGACCCTATATTGGGTGAGGGGGAACCCCAAAACTGGGGTGGGGGGGGGGGGGGGTGATGTCACATGAGGGGGGGAAGGGTCAAGAAATGACGTCATAAATCGGAGGTGGGTGGGGGGGCAATAGTTTAATGAGCCAATGGGAGCGCGGGCTGCGTGATGACCCCGCCCACCCCCCCGCCCGTGACGTCAGCGATGTCCTGGGTGTCCCCAAGGTCCCTGGGGTGTCCCCAGTGTCCCTCAGGGGTCCAGGAGGGTGACGAGGACACAGTGGGTGTTTGGGGGGGTCAGCACCCCAATATTCCGGGTGTCCCCAATGTCCCGGGTGTCCCCGATGTCCCCAAGGTCCGAGGTGTCCCCAGGAGGTCTGGGGTGTCCCCAATGTCCCGGGGGTGTCCCCATTGTCCCCAAGGTCCCGGGGTGTCCCTCAGGGGTCCAGGAGGGTGACAAGAACATGACGGGTGCTTGGGGGGGGTTCAGGACCCCAGGTCCCCATTGTCCTGGGTGTCCCCATTGTCCCGGGTGTCCCCGATGTCCCCAAGGTCCGAGGTGTCCCCAGGAGGTCTGGGGTGTCCCCAATATCCCTGGGGTGTCCCCAATGTCCCCGAGGTGTCCCCATGTCCCTCAGGGGTCCAGGAGGGTGAGCAGGACGAGGCGGGTGCCCCCGGTTGGGGTTCAGGACCCCAGGTCCCCAATGTCCTGGGTGTCCCCATTGTCCTGGGTGTCCCCAATGTCCCGGGTGTCCCCGATGTCCCCAAGGTCCGAGGTGTCCCCAGGAGGTCTGGGGTGTCCCCAATGTCCCTGGGGTGTCCCTGGGGTGTCCCCAAGGTCCCGGGGTGTCCCTCAGGGGTCCAGGAGGGTGACAAGAACATGACGGGTGCTTGGGGGGGGTTCAGGACCCCAGGTCCCCATTGTCCTGGGTGTCCCCATTGTCCCGGGTGTCCCCGATGTCCCCAAGGTCCGAGGTGTCCCCAGGAGGTCTGGGGTGTCCCCAATATCCCTGGGGTGTCCCCAATGTCCCCGAGGTGTCCCCATGTCCCTCAGGGGTCCAGGAGGGTGAGCAGGACGAGGCGGGTGCCCCCGGTTGGGGTTCAGGACCCCAGGTCCCCATTGTCCTGGGTGTCCCCATTGTCCTGGGTGTCCCCAATGTCCCGGGTGTCCCCGATGTCCCCAAGGTCCGAGGTGTCCCCAGGAGGTCTGGGGTGTCCTCGATGTCCCTGGGGTGTCCCCATTGTCCCCAAGGTCCCGGGGTGTCCCTCAGGGGTCCAGGAGGGTGACAAGAACATGACGGGTGCTTGGGGGGGTCAGCACCCCAATGTCCCAGGTGTCTCCAATGTCCCCAAGGTCCGATGTGTCCCCAGGAGGTCCGGGGTGTCCCCAATGTCCCGGGGGTGTCCCCAATGTCCCGGGGCGTCCCTCAGGGGTCCAGGAGGGTGAGCAGCACGTGGCGGGTGCCCCCGGGGGGGCTCAGCACGGTCCGCGGGTGCGTCAGGCGCCCCGGGTGCAGCAGCGCCCAGCCCGGGGGGGGCGCCGGGACCCCGCAGTCGTACCGGGGGAAGCGCCACCCCCCGCCCTGCAGGGGGCGGGGCCTCCATCACACCAGTGCTCCCAGTGACCTCCCAGTGCTCCCAGTGACCTCCCAGTGCTCCCAGTGACCCCAGTGCTCCCAGTGCTCCCAGTGCCCCTCAGTGCTCCCAGTGACCTCCCAGTGCTCCCAGTGACCCCAGTGCTCCCAGTGCTCCCAGTGCCCCCCAGTGCTCCCAGTGACCTCCCAGTGCCCCTCAGTGCTCCCAGTGCTCCCAGTTACCTCCCAGTGCCCCCCCAGTGCTCCCAGTGCTCCCCAGTGCTCCCAGTGACCTCCCAGTGCCCCTCAGTGCTCCCAGTGCTCCCAGTTACCTCCTAGTGCCCCCCCAGTGCTCCCAGTGCTCCCAGTGCTCCCAGTGACCTCCCAGTGCCCCCAGTGACCTCCCAGTGCTCCCAGTGACCCCAGTGCTCCCAGTGCTCCCAGTGCCCCCCAGTGCTCCCAGTGTCCTCCCAGTGCTCCCAGTGCCCCCCAGTGCTCCCAGTTACCTTCCAGTGCCCCCCCAGTGCTCCCAGTGCTCCCAGTGACCTCCCAGTGCCCCTCAGTGCTCCCAGTGCTCCCAGTTACCTCCCAGTGCCCCCCCAGTGCTCCCAGTGCTCCCAGTTACCTCCCAGTGCTCCCAGTGCCCCCAGTGACCTCCCAGTGCCCCTCAGTGCTCCCAGTGCTCCCAGTGACCTCCCAGTGACCTCCCAGTGACCTCCCAGTTACCTCCCAGTTACCTCCCAGTAACCTCCCAGTGCTCCCAGTGTCCTCCCACTGCTCCCAGTAACCCCAGTTACCTCCCAGTGCCCCCAGTTACCTCCCAGTGCTCCCCGTGACCTCTCAGAGCTCTCAGTGCTCCCAGTGACCTCCCAGTGCGTCCCAGTGCTCCCAGTTCCCTCCCAGTTCCCTCCCAGTTCCCTCCCAGTCCCCCCCAGTCCCTCCCAGTCCATTCCAGTCCCCCCAGTCCCTCCAGTTCACCCCAGTCCCTCCCAGTCCCCTTAATCCCTCCCAGTTCCCTCCCAGTCCCACCCAGTGCATCCCAGTCTCCCCCAGTCCCTCCCAGTTCCCTCAATCCCCTTCAGTCCCTCCCAGTCCCCCCATTCCCCCCAGTCCATCCCAGTCCCCCCCAGTCCCCCCAGACCCACCCAGTCCCTCCCAGTCCATCCCAGTTCCCCCCAGTCCCTTCTATCTCCCCAGTCACCCCCAGTCCATCCCAGTCCATCCCAGTCCCTCCCAGACCCTCCCAGTTCCTTCCCAGTCCCTCCCAGTTCCCCCCAGTCCATTCCAGTCCCTCCCAGTCCCCCCAGTGCTCCCAGTCCCTCCCAGTCCCTCCCAGTCCCTCCCAGTTCCTCCCAGTCCATCCCACTCCCCCCAGTCCCCCCCATTCCCCCCCAGTCCCTCCAGTCCCCCCATTACTCCAGTCCATCCCATTCCCCCCAGTCCCCCCAGTCCCCCCAGTTTGTCCCCATTCCCACCTGGGGGGGGCTCAGGCTCAGGCTCAGACTGATCGTGGCCGCGGGTCCCGGGGCCGAAGGGGGCGGGGCCGGGGCCGGTGGGCGGGGCCCATACCGGATGACGTCACTCAGCACCGCCCGGCCCTAGGCGAGGGGGGGCGTGGCCATGATGGACACGCCCACATTAAACCCCACCCCTCCAGCAAGCCCTCCCCATTCCCTGGCCCCGCCTCTTCACCCCTCCCACCCCCACTTATTTAGCCACGCCCACCCATTGCCACGCCCCTTCCCAAAGCCCCGCCCCTCCCAGACCACGCCCCTTATTCCCATCCACCCCAAACCACGCCCCCTCCCCCAGAAGCCCCGCCCCATTTCCCAGAACCACCCCCTTCCCCACAACCCCCGCCCCTAGCCCCGCCCTCCCCTGACCCCGCCCCTCCAAGGCCACGCCCCTCCGAGGCCACACCCCTTATCCCAGCCAACCCCAAGCCACGCCCCCTCCGCAGAAGCCCCACCCCCATTTCCCACAGCCGCACCTCCAACCCCCTTCCCCAAGCCACGCCCCTTCCCCAAGCCCCTCCCCCTTAGCCCCGCCTCCTTCCCCAAGCCCCGCCCACCTTGGGCTGGTATCCGGGGAAGAACTTGCGGGTCACGGGGGTCAGGAACCGCCTCAGCGCCCCCAACCACACGGGCTCCAATCCCAGCGGCCCCAGCGCCACGGCCTGCGCCCCGCCCTGGGGGGTCCCAGCGTTGGGCCACCAGCCCGCCATTGGGCCACCAACCCGCCATTGGGCCACCAGCCCCGCCATTGGGCCACCAACCCGCCATTGGGCCACCAACCCCGCCATTGGGCCACCAGCCCACCATTGGGCCACCAACCCGCCATTGGGCCACCAACCCCACCATTGGGCCACCAACCCCGTCATTGGGCCACCAACCCATCATTGGACCACCAACCCACCATTGGGCCACCAGCCCGCCATTGGGCCACCAGCCCCGTCATTGGGCCACCAACCCGCCATTGGGCCACCAACCCCGTCATTGGGCCACCAGTCCCGCCATTGGGCCACCAACCCACCATTGGGCCATCAACCCTGCCATTGGGCCACCAACCCGCCATTGGGCCACCAACCCCGTCACTAGCCCATCAATGTTATCATTGGGCCACCAGCCCCGTCATTGGGCCACCAACCCCGTCACTGGCCCATCAATGTTATCATTGGGCCACCAACCCCATCATTGGGCCACCAACCCGTCATTGGGCCACCAACCCCATCATTGGGCCACCAACCCGCCATTGGGCCACCAACTCCCATCATTGGGCCACCAACCCATCATTGGGCCACCAACCCCGTCATTGGGCCACCAACCCGCCATTGGGCCACCAACCCCGCCATTGGGCCACCAAACCCGTCATTGGGCCACCAACCCCGTCATTGGGCCACCAACCCGCCATTGGGCCACCAGCCCCGCCATAGGGCCACCAACCCCGCCATTGGGCCACCAACCCGTCATTGGGCCAGCAGCCCGCCATTGGGCCACCAACCACGTCATTGGGCCACCAACCCGCCATTGGGCCATCAACCCATCATTGGGCCACCAGCCTCGCCATTGGGCCACCAACCCCATTGTTGGGCCACCAACCCCATCATTGGGCCATCAACCCGCCATTGGGCCACCAACTCCCATCATTGGGCCACCAACCCATCATTGGGCCACCAACCCCGTCATTGGGCCACCAACCCGCCATTGGGCCACCAACCCCGCCATTGGGCCACCAAACCCGTCATTGGGCCACCAATCCCGTCATTGGGCCACCAACCCGCCATTGGGCCACCAGCCCCGCCATAGGGCCACCAACCCCGCCATTAGGCCACCAACCCGTCATTGGGCCACCAGCCCGCCATTGGGCCACCAACCACGTCATTGGGCCACCAACCCGCCATTGGGCCATCAACCCATCATTGGGCCACCAGCCCCGCCATTGGGCCACCAACCCCATTGTTGGGCCACCAATCTCATCATTGGGCTAGTAACCCTGCCATTGGGCCACCAACCCCATCATTGGGCCACCAACTCCCATCATTGGGCCACCAACCCATCATTGACCCAACACAACCTCAACGTCATCACCATCCCATCCAACTCCACCCCATGGCCACCAACGTCCCCAACGCGGCCACCACCCCTTCACCCTCATGGCCACCAACCTTGTGGCCACAAACCACCCCCCTGTGGCCACCATGTTCCCCTTGGGGCCACCAACCTCCATCATTGACCCAACACAACCTCAACCTCAACGTCATCTCCATCTCATCCAACTCCACCTCATGGCCACCAACGTCCTCAACGTGGCCACCACCCCTTCACCCTTGTGGCCACCAACCTTATGGCCACCAACCACCCCCCCCGTGGCCACCATGTCCCCCTTGGGGCCACCAACCCATCATTGACCCAACTCAACCTCAACGTCATCACCATCTCATCCAACTCCACCCCATGGCCACCAACGTCCCCAACGTGGCCACCACCCCTTCACCCTTGTGGCCACCAACCTTGTGGCCACCAACCACCCCCCCGTGGCCACCATGTCCCGCTTGGGGCCACCAACCCCCATCATTTGGCCACCAACCCATCATTGACCCAACACAACCTCAACCTCAACGTCATCTCCATCTCATCCAACTCCACCCCATGGCCACCAACGTCCCCAATGTGGCCACCAACCCTTCACCCTTGTGGCCACCAACCTTGTGGCCACCAACCACCCCCCTGTGGCCACCATGTCCCCCACCTCATGATGGTCTTGGCTCCATTTCCCATAATCCTCCACTTCATCCAACAGCTCTTGGCAAAACTCCTCCGAGAAGAGCGGGAACTGGTAGACGTCGGGACAGGGCTGGGGGGATGGGGACAATGTGGGGACCCCCCAAACTTTGGGGACCCCCCCCAAACCACTGGGGACCCCCCCCAAACCTCTGGGGACCCCCAGAACCCACCAAGGACCCCCCAAAACTCCCAGAGACCCAACGCAGGTGACAAAGTCTTTCTATGGGACTCATGGGTCCCCAAGATGTTCTCAAGGTCTTGGGGGGGTCCCCAAAATGCATCCTTGGGGTTGGGGTGTCCCCAAGGTGTCCCCAAGGTGTCCCCAAGGTCCATGGCTGGGTTTTGGGGGGGTGGCTAAAATCTGGGGGTCCCCAAGTTCTTCTGCAGGGTTTGGGGACATCTCAGGTGGTCCCCAAGGTCCATCTGTCCCCACAAGGGGTGTCCCCAAGGTCCATCCCTGGGATTTGGGGTGTCCCCAAGATCTGGTGGTGTCCTCAAGGTCTGGGGTGTCCCCAAGATCCATCCCCAGGTCTGAGGGTGTCCTGGGGGTCCCCAAGTTCTTCTCCAGGCTTTGGGGACATCTCAGGAGGTCCCCAAGGTCCATCTGTCCCCACAGGGGGTGTCCCCGGTGTCCCCAGGTTTGGGGGTGTCCCCAAGGTCTGGGGTGTCCCCAAGATCCATCCTCAGGTCTGGGGGTGTCCTGGGGGTCCCCAAGTTCTTCTCTAGGCTTTGGGGACATCTCAGGAGGTCCCCAAGGTCCATCTGTCCCCACAGGGGGTGTCCCCGGTGTCCCCAGGTTTGGGGGTGTCCCCAAGGTCTGGGGTGTCCCCAAGACCCATCCTCAGGTCTGGGGGTGTCCTGGGGGTCCCCAAGTTCTTCTCCAGGCTTTGGGGACATCTCAGGAGGTCCCCAAGGTCCATCTGTCCCCACAGAGGGTGTCCCCAGTGTCCCAAAGTTTGGGGGTGTCCCCAGGGTCTGGGGGTGTCCCCAAGGTCTGGGGGTGTCCCCAAGGTGTCCCCAAGGTCCCTCCCCGGGTTTTGGGGTCCCCCCGGTACCTCCTGGTAAAGGTTCTCCTGGAAGATGCGGCTGTAGTTCTGGTGCAGGTACTTCTCCTCCCAGTCCTGGGGACACGGTTATGGGGTTACTGGGGTTACTGGGGGTTACTGGGGTCACTGGGGGTCACTGGGGTTACTGGGGGTCACTGGGGGTACTGGGGTTCCTGGGGTTACTGGGATCACTGGGGTTACTGGGGGTACTGGGGTCACTGGGGTTATTGGGATCACTGGGGTTATGAGGTTACTGGGATCACTGGGATCACTGGGGTTACTGGGGGTTACTGGGATCACTGGGGTTACTGGGGTCACTGGGGTTACTGGGATCACTGGGGTTACTGGGGTCACTGGGGTTACTGGGGTTACTGGGGTTACTGGGGTTACTGGGGTCACTGGGATCACTGGGGTTACTGGGATCACTGGGGGTACTGGGGTTACTGGGGTTACTGGGGTTACTGGGATCACTGGGGTTACTGGGGTCACTGGGGTTATGGGGTTACTGGGATCACTGGGGTTACTGGGGTCACTGGGGTTATGGGGTTACTGGGGTTACTGGGGTTACTGGGGTCACTGGGATCACTGGGGTTACTGGGATCACTGGGGGTACTGGGGTTACTGGGGTTACTGGGGTCACTGGGATCACTGGGGTTACTGGGGGTACTGGGGTCACTGGGGTTATTGGGATCACTGGGGTTATGAGGTTACTGGGGTCACTGGGGTTACTGGGGGTTACTGGGATCACTGGGATTACTGGGGTCACTGGGGTTACTGGGGTCACTGGGGTTACTGGGATCGCTGGGGTTACTGGGGGTTACTGGGGTCACTGGGATTACTGGGGTCACTGGGGTCACTGGGGTCACTGGGGTCACTGGGGTTATTGGGATCACTGGGGTTATGAGGTTACTGGGATCACTGGGGTTACTGGGGGTTACTGGGATCACTAGGATTACTAGGGTCACTGGGGTTACTGGGGTCACTGGGGTTACTGGGATCGCTGGGGTTACTGGGGGTTACTGGGGTCACTGGGGTTACTGGGGGTTACTGGGATCACTGGGATTACTGGGGTCACTGGGGTTACTGGGGTTATTGAGATCACTGGGGTTATGAGGTTACTGGGGTCACTGGGGTTACTGGGGGTTACTGGGATCACTGGGATTACTGGGGTCACTGGGGTTACTGGGGTCACTGGGGTTACTGGGATCGCTGGGGTTACTGGGGGTTACTGGGGTCACTGGGGTTACTGGGGGTTACTGGGATCACTGGGATTACTGAGGTCACTGGGGTTACTGGGGTCACTGGGGTCACTGGGGTTATTGAGATCACTGGGGTTATGAGGTTACTGGGGTCACTGGGGTTACTGGGGGTTACTGGGATCACTGGGATTACTGGGGTCACTGGGGTTACTGGGGTCACTGGGATCACTGGGGTTACTGGGATCGCTGGGGTTACTGGGGGTTACTGGGGTCACTGGGGTTACTGGGGTTACTGGGATCACTGGGGTTACTGGGGTCACTGGGGTTATGGGGTTACTGGGATCACTGGGGTTACTGGGGTCACTGGGGTTATGGGGTTACTGGGGTTACTGGGGTTACTGGGGGTTACTGGGATCACTGGGATTACTGGGGTCACTGGGGTTACTGGGGTCACTGGGATCACTGGGGTTACTGGGGTCACTGGGATCACTGGGATTACTGGGGTCACTGGGGTTACTGGGGTCACTGGGATCACTGAGGTTACTGGGATCACTGGGGGTACTGGGGTTACTGGGGTTACTGGGGTCACTGGGATCACTGGGATCACTGGGGGTTACTGGGGGTACTGAGGTCACTGGGATCACTGGGATCACTGGGGTTAGAGATCACTGGGGTTACTGGGGAGCTGCCAGAGATTGGGGTGCAAGGGAAGGGGGGGCACTGGTGTTACTGGGAGGAACTGGGAGGCACCACAGGTGCCCTGGGGGATTCCCAGTGGGGTGTTACTGGTCTATACTGGTTTATACTGGTGTGAACTGGTCTCACCCGGGGGTTGCGCGGCAGCTCCCACAGGTCGGGGTGGGGGGCACTGGTGTTACTGGGGGGAACTGGGAGGCACCACAGGTGTCTGGGGGGTTCCCAGTGGGGTGTTACTGGTCTATACTGGTTTATACTGGTTTATACTGGTGTGAACTGGTCTCACCCGGGGGTTGCGCGGCAGCTCCCACAGGTCGGGGTGGCGCCGGCTGCTGTTGTAACCCGATGTCACCAGCAGGTGACCAAACTCCTCCCGGTTGGTGACATGGAGGAACAGACCCTGGGGATGGGGGGATGGGGGGGGGGGGAGGGGCAGGTTAGCCCCTCCCCCACCACCATGTCACCCCGCCCCGTGACTCCTCCCCCAAAAACAGGGTCCCCTCCCCCACCCCAGTGTCACTCCTCCCCCCCCCGCCCCTACCCAGGGACATGGGGACAGGGGGACATGGGGACAGGGGGACATTGGGATATGGGGACAGGGGGATATGGGGATAAGGGGACATGGGGACAGGGTGACATGGGGACAGGGGAGATAAGGGGATGTAGGGACAGGGGGGGACATGAGGATATAGGGACATGGGGACAGGGGGACATGGGGGACATGGGGATATAGGGACAGTGGGACATGAGGATATAGGTACATGGGGACAGGGGGATATGGGGACATGGGGGACAGAGGGACAGGGGGACATGGGGGCAGGGGGACTTGGGGATATGGGGATGGGGGGACAGGGGGACAGGGGGATATGGGGGCAGGGGGACATGGGGGACAGGGGGGACGTGGGGACAGGGGGATATGAGGACAGGGGGACATGGGGATATGGGCATGGGGACTTGGGGATATGGGGATGTGGGGACAGGGGGATGCGGGGATGGGGGGGACAGGGGGACATGGGGACACGGGGACATGGGGACAGGGGGACAAGGGAACAGGGGGACATGGGGACAGGGGGACATGGGGATGTGGGGATATAGGGACATGGGGACAAGGGGGACAAGGGGGATATGAGGACAGGGGGATATGGGGACATGAGGACATGGGGACATGGGGACATGGGGACATGGGGACATGGGGACAGGGGGACATGGGGACATGGGGACAGGGGGACAGGTGTCGTACCCGCTCCCGCGCGCGCCGGCAGAACGCCATGTCGGGGTCGGTGTCGGGGCGGGTGAACACAGGTCCGTCCCCCAGAGGGCCCCGCAGGGCGGCCCCGCTCACCAGGTAGGCGTGGCTTATGTAGGGCACGTTCCACACCCCCCTGGCCACGCCCACAGCGCCGTTAGGGGCGGGGCCAGGGAAGGACACGCCCCCCCCCACTTTAACACAGCACCGCCCCTTTAAATGGAGCTGGCGGGAAACGTGGCTTGTGGGGGCGTGGCTTATGGGGGGCGTGGTTCCAGGTAGGCGAGGCTAAAAGGGGGCGTGGCTCCCAGAAGGGGGCGTGGCTTCTGGAGTGGGGGGGGTGGGGCGTGGCTTTTGGGGGAGTGGCTTAGGGGCGTGGCTACAAGGGGGCGTGGCTACCAGAAGGGGGTGTGCGGGGGGGCGTGGCTTGGAGAGGTGTGGCTCTTGGGGGCGTGGCTTAGGGGCGTGGCTCCATGTGGGCGTGGCTCCAAGGGGGTGTGGCTAAGGGGGCGTGGCTTCTGGGGTGGAACAGAGAGATGGATGGAACCCCATGTCTGAAAGGGGGGGGGGGGGGCACCATGGGGCGTGGCTTAGAGGGGTGTGGCTTAAGGGGGCGTGGCTTAAGGGGGCGTGGCTTAAGGGGGCGGGACCCACCTGCGCTTGCCCTGGACGATGTCGACATAATCCTGGGAGCGGGCGTAATAACCATCGGGGCTCAGGGCGCCCCAAAAGTTGGACCAGAGCTGCCCCGGGCGGGAGAGCAGGGGGGCCAGGACCTTCCTAGGGGGGGGGAGAAGGGTCAAAGGTCAGGGGGTCATGGGGGGGGGTGAGGGGGGGCTGGGGGTTTTGGGGTCCCTGGGGGAGTCAGGGGGTCCATGGGGGTGCTGGGGGGGGTCCCATGGGGGTCCCTGGGCGGGGTCAGGGGGACACATGGGGGTCAGGGGGTCCCTGGGTGGGGTTGGGGGTCCCATGGGGGAATGAGGGGGTCCATGGGGGTGTTGGGGGTCCCATGGGGGTCAGGGGGTCCCATGGGGGAATCAGGGGGTCCATGGGGGTCAGGGGTCCCTGGGGGGGTCAGGGGTCCCTGGGCGGGGTTGGGGGTCCCATGGGGGAATGAGGGGGTCCATGGGGGTGTTGGGGGTCCCATGGGGGTCAGGGGGTCCCATGGGGGAATCAGGGGTTCCATGGGGGTCAGGGGTCCCTGGGGGGGTCAGGGGTCCCTGGGGGGGGTTGGGGGTCCCATGGGGGAATGAGGGGGTCCATGGGGGTGTTGGGGGTCCCATGGGGGTCAGGAGGTCCCATGGGGTAATCAGGGGGTCCATGGGGGTCAGGGGTCCCTGGGGGGGTCAGGGGTCCCTGGGTGGGGTTGGGGGTCCCATGGGGGAATGAGGGGGTCCATGGGGGTGTTGGGGGTCCCATGGGGGGTCAGGGGGTCCCTGGGGGGGTCAGGGGGTCCCATGGGCCTCAGAGGGTCCATGAAGGTTTGGGGGGGGTCCCATGGGGGTCAGAGGGTCCCTGGGGGGTTTGGGGGGGTCAGTGGGTTTTGGGGGTGGTCCCTGGGGGGTTTGGGGGGGGTCAGTGGGGTTTGGGGCATCCCTGAGGGGTTTGGGGGGGTCAGTGGGGTGTGGGGGGGTCAGAGGGGTGTGGGGTCCCTGGGGGGTTTGGGGGGGTCAGAGGGGTGTGGGGGGGGTCCCTGGGGGGTTTGGGGGGGTCAGTGGGGTTTGAGGGATCCCTGGAGGTTTTAGGGGGGTCAGTGGGGTTTGGGGGGTCCCTGGTGGGGGTTTGGGGAGGTCAGTGGGGTTTGGGGGGTCCTGGGGGGTTTGGGGGGGTCAGTGGGGTGTGGGGGGGTCAGTGGGGTTTGGGGGTGTCCCCTGGGGGGTTTGGGGGGGTCATTGGGGTGGGGGGGGTCCCTGGGGGGCTTGGAGGGTCAGTGGGGTTTGGGGGGTCCCTGGAGGGTTTGGGGGGTCCCTGGGGGGTTTAGGGGGGGTCAGTTGAGTTTGGGGGGTCCCTGGAGGGTTTGGGGGGTCAGTGGGGTGTGGGGAGTCCCTGGGAGGTTTGGGGGGTCAGTGGTGTTTAGGGGGGTCAGTGAGGTTTGGGGGGTCCCTGGGGGGTTTGGAGGGGTCAGTTGGGTTTGGGGGGTCAGTGGGGTGTGGGGGGTCCCTGGGGGGTTTGAGGGGGTCATTGGGGTGGGGGGGGTCCCTGGGGGGCTGGGGGGTCAGTGGGGTTTGGGGGGTCCCTGGAGGGTTTGGGGGGTCCCTGGGGGGTTTAGGGGGGTCAGTGGAGTTTGAGGGGTCCCTGGAGGGTTTGGGGGGGTCAGTGGTGTTTAGGGGGGTCAGTGGGGTTTGGGGGGTCCCTGGGGGGTTTGGAGGGGTCAGTTGGGTTTAGGGGGTCCCTGGAGGGTTTGGTGGGTCAGTGGGGTGTGGGGGGTCCCTGGAGGGTTTGGGGGGTCAGTGGGGTTTGGGGGGTCCCTGGAGGGTTTGGGGGGGTCAGTGGTGTTTAGGGGGGTCAGTTGGGTTTAGGGGGTCCCTGGGGGGTTTGGGGGGGTCAGTGGGGTGTGGGGGGGTCAGTCGGGTTTGGGGTGTCCCTGGGGGGTTTGGGGGGGTCATTGGGGTGGGGGGGGTCCCTGAGGGGCTTGGGGGGTCAGTGGGGTTTGGGGGGTCCCTGGAGGGTTTGGGGGGTCCCTGGGGGGTTTAGGGGGGTCAGTGGAGTTTGGGGGGTCCCTGGAGGGTTTGGAGGGTCAGTGGGGTGTGGGGGGTCCTGGGGAGGTTTGGGGGGGTCAGTGGGGTTTGGGGGGGGTCAGTGGGGTGGGGGTGGTCAGTAGGGTGTGGGGGGTCCCTGGGGGGTTTGGGGGGGTCAGTGGAGTTTGGGGCATCCCTGGGGGGTTTGGGGGGTCATTGGGGTTTGGGGGGTCAGTGGGGGGTTTGGGGGGGTCAGTGGGGTGTGGGGGGTCCCGGGGGGGTTTTGGGGGGTCCCGGGGGGGTCAGGCACCGGTTCTGGCGCAGGAGGGCGCGCAGGGCCCCGCGGTGGCTCAGGGTGACGTCCCCGTCCAGGCTCAGGTAGTGCTGGCACTGGGGGTCCCGGCGGCACAGGGACCTGCGGCCCCCCCGGAGTCACCGGGGGCACCCACGGGCCCCCCCATGTCCCCCTGCCCCATGTCCCCAGTGTCCCCATGTCCCCAGTGTCCCCATGTCACTCTGCCCCCATACATTCCCATTTCCCCATAGATCACTCTATCCCCATACATGTCCCCATACATCCCCATACATTCCCATGTCCCCATACATCCCCATGTCCCCATACATGTCCCCGTACATCCCCATATATTCCCATGTCCCCATACATCCCCATGTCCTCATATATGTCCCCATACATCCCCCTGTCCCCATATATCCCCATGTCCCCATACATCCCCCTGTCCCCATATATCCCCATGTCCCCATACATCCCCATGTCCCCATACATCCCCATATATTCCCATGCCCCCATACATGTCCCCATACATCCCCATGTCCCCATACATTCCCATGTCCCCCTACATGTCCCCATACAAGTCCCCATACATGCCCCCATGCATGTCCCCATATGCCCCCTTGTCCCCATACATGTCCCCATACATCCCCATGTCCCCATGCATGTCCCCATATGCCCCCTTGTCCCCATACATGTCCCCATACATCCCCATGTCCCCATACATCCCCATGTCCCCATACATCCCCATATATTCCAATGTCCCCATACATCCCCATGCCCCCATACATGTCCCCATACATCCCCCTGTCCCCATATATCCCCATGTCCCCATACATCCCCATGTCCCCACACACTCGTATACATTCCCATGTCCCCATACGTGTCCCCATACATGTCCCCATACATCCCCATGTCTCCATACATTCCCATGTCCCCCTACATGTCCCCATACATGACCCCATACGTCCCCCTGTCCCCACACATGTCCCCATACATTCCCGTGTCCCCATACACGTCCCCATACATCCCCATGTTGCCATACATGTCCCCATACGTCCCCCTGTCCCCATACATGTCCCCATACATTCCCATGTCCCCATAGATCCCCCTGTCCCCATACATGTTCCCACATATGTTCTCATACGTATTCCCATAGATCCCCCTGTCCCCACACATGTTCCCATACGTCCCCATGTCCCCATACATCCCCCTGTCCCCCACACATGTCCCCATACATCCCTCTGTCCCCATACATGTCCCCATATGTCCCCATGTCCCCATACATGCCCCCATACATCCCCCTGTCCCCGTACATTCCCATGATGTCCTCATGTACCCATATATCCCCCTGTCCCCATACATGTTCCCATAGATCCTCATGTCCCCATACATGTCCCCACACATGTCCCCACACATTCCCCTGTCCCCATACATCCCCATGTCCCCACACATGTCCCAATACATTCCCGTACATTCCCCTGTCCCTATACATCCCCATGTCCCCATACATCCCCATACGTTCCCGTACATCCCCATGTCCCCACACATCCCCATACGTTCCCATGTCCCCACACATCCCCATATGTCCCCATGTCCCCATACATCCCCATACGTTCCCGTACATGCCCATGTCCCCACGCATCCCCATACATTCCCATGTCCCCATACGTTCCCATATCCCCATACATCCCCATACGTTCCCATACATTCCCATGTCTCTGGCCGCGTCCCCCCCCAGCCCCGTCCTGGGGTCCCAGGAGCTGTGCGGATGCGAAGTGACGGCGCAGCCGCGGCCACAGCGCGGTGACATGGGACACGAGCTGCGGCACCTGGGGACAGGGACATGGACATGGACATGGGGACATGGGACACGAGCTGCGGCACCTGGGGACAGGGACATGGACATGGACATGGGGACATGGGACACGAGCTGCGGCACCTGGGGACAGGGACAGGGGACATATATGGGGACATGGGACACGAGCTGCGGCACCTGGGGACAGGGACATGGACATGGATATGGGGACATGGGACACGAGCTGCGGCACCTGGGGACAGGGACATGGACATGGACATGGGGACATGGGACACGAGCTGCGGCACCTGGGGACAGGGACATGGACATGGACATGGGGACATGGGACACGAGCTGCGGCACCTGGGGACAGGGACATGGACATGGACATGGGGACATGGGACACGAGCTGCGGCACCTGGGGACAGGGACATGGACATGGGGACATGGACATGGGGACATGGGACACGAGCTGCGGCACCTGGGGACAGGGACATGGACATGGACATGGGGACATGGGACACGAGCTGCGGCACCTGGGGACAGGGACATGGACATGGACATGGGGACATGGGACACGAGCTGCGGCACCTGGGGACAGGGACATGGACATGGACATGGGGACATGGGACACGAGCTGCGGCACCTGGGGACAGGGACATGGACATGGGACATGGACATGGGGACATGGGGACATGGGGACATGGGACATGAGCTGCGGCACCTGGGGACAGGGGGACATGGACATGGGGACATGAGACATGGGGACACGAGCTGCGGCACCTGGGGACACGGGGACAGGGGACATGGGGACATGGGACATGGGGACATGGGACATGGGGACACGAGCTGCGGCACCTGGGGACAGGGACATACATGGGGACAGGGGACAGAGCGACATGGGAACATGGGACATGGGGACAGGGGACATGGGGACATGGGGACATGGGGACAGGGGGATATGGGGATATGGGCACAGGGGGACATGGGGATATGGGGACATGGACAAGGAGATATGGGGACATAAAGACAGGGAGACAGAGGGACATGGGGACATGGGGACAATGGACAGGGGGACAGGGGGACATGGGGACATGGGGACAGGGCGATACGGGGATATGGGGACATGGGAACAGGGGAACAGGGGGGTATGGGGAACAAGGGGGACATGGGGACAGGGAGACTGGGGGACATGGGGACATGTGGCCAATGGGACATGGGGATATGGGGACAGGGGACAGGGGGACATGGGGACAGGGGGATATGGGGACAGGGGGGATAATGTGACATGGGGACAGGGGGACATGGGGACAGGGGGACATGTGCATAATGGGATATGGGGATATGGGGACATGGGACATGGGACATGGGGACATGGGGACAATGGGGACAAGGGCCCCGCACCCCGCAGTGCAGGAAGAGGCGCAGGCGCTGTGGCGGGTAATCCAGCAGCAGGAGGCGCTGCAGGAACTGCCGCACGAACGGGATTGGCTGCTCCAGGAACACGCCCACCAGCACGCGCGGAAGCTCCGCCCCCTGCGGACCCCCGCAGCGTCAGCACCCAGACACCCCCCGGCACCCCAAAAACAACCCCCGGCACCCCATAAACACCCCCCGGCACCCCAAAAATCGACCCTGGCACCCCAAAAATCGACCCCGGCACCCCAAAAATTGACCTCGGCACCCCAAAATCAACCCCGGCACCCCAAAAATCGACCCCGACACCCCAAAAATTGACCTCGGCACCCCAAAAAACCCCCAGGGACCCCAAAAATCAACCCCAGCACCCCAAAAAACCCCAGGGACCCCAAAACCGTCAGCACCCCAGAAACACCCCCGGCACCCCAAAAATCAACCCCGGCACCCCAAAAATCGACCTCAGCACCCCAAAAAACCCCCAGGGACCCCGAAACCCCCTCAGACCCTCCCCGACCTTGTCCAGGGGTCAAGGTCAAGTTCAAAGCCCCTGCAGCCCCATAGAGTCCCATAGGGAGCCCATAGCACCCCAAAAACACCCCGCAACACCCACTGGACCCCCAAATCAACCCCCAGCACCCCAAAACTCCCCCCAGGGACCCCCCACCCCCATACCGGGACCCCGTCCAGGGGTCGAAGGTCAAGGTCACAGTCGCCGCAGCCGCCCTCGTAGCTCCAGCCTGAGGGGACGTAGTTCCCCAGGTAGTTCAACTGCAACTGGGGGGGGGGGGGGGGGGGGATGAAAATTGGGGGTCCCCAGGGAACCCCAAAACTCCTGAGTCACCCCAAAACCCCCAGGGACCCCAAAGGCCCCTGTGACCCCCCCAAGGACCCCAAAACCCTCTGGGACACCCCAAAAGTTCACAGGGACCCCACAAACCTCAGGGGACCCCAAAATCTCCAGGGACCCCCCCAGTGAACCCCAAAATCCCCAGGGACCGCCCCAGTGAACCCCAAAACCCCTCTGGGAACCCCAAAAGCACCCAGGGACCCCAAAACCCCCCTGTGACCCCCCCAGGGACCCCAAAACCCGCTGGGAACCCCAAAACCCCTCTGGGGACCCCAAAAGCCCTCAGGGACCCCAAAAGCCCATTGGGGACCCCAAAACCCCCCGCCCTCCCCCACCAAATATTGGGGACCCCCCTCAACCCCCCAACACCCCCCAGAGACCCCAAAACTCGTTAGTGGGTTTAGGGGGGTCCCTGTAGGTTTTGGGGTGTCCCAAGGGTTTGGGGGGGATCATGGAGGCCCTGGGGGGCCCCATGGATTTGGGGGGGGTCCCCAAAATTTTGGGGGGGGCCCCCATGATTTTGGGGTACCCCCTGTACATTGGGGGAGCTGTTGCCATAAATCACCATGGCTAACACATAGGGGGGTTTTGGGGTGAATTTGGGGGGTTGGGGGGCAAATTTGGGGGAGTTAGGGGGTCTGGGGGGGTCCCCAAAATTTTGGGGGGGCCCTCATGATTTTGGGGACCCCCCGTATCGTGGTGGGTCCATTGCCATGAAACATCATGGACAACATGTGGGGGGGCTTGGGGTGAATTTGGGGGTCCTGGGAGGGTCCCAGGGGTTCGGGGGGGGTCCCCAAAATTTGGGGGGGCCCCTATGATTTTGGGGACCCCCCTGTACCTTGGTGGGTCCATTGCCATGATTCACCATGACCAACACAAAGGGGGATTTTAGGGCGAAATTAGGGGGTTGGGGGAGCAAATTTGGGGGGTTTTGGAGGTCTGGGGGGGTCTCCAAAATTTTGGGGGGGCCCCCATGATTTTGGGGACCCCCCTGTACCTTGGTGGGTCCATTGCCATGAATGACCACGGGCAGCGAATCCGTCACCACGTTGCGCACCCGAACCCCCCCCGGCTGGAACTTTAGCACCACTTCATCTATTTTGGGGGGGGGGGGGAAGGTTTAGGGGACCCCCCCTGTACCCCAATATTTTGGGGGGGGTCCCCAAAACCCCCCTTGAACCCCTAAATTTACCGAGGGCGCCGTTGAGGTTCTGGAAGATGTGCGAGTGGTGGTCAAGGGCAAGACCAAGTTCATCCTGGGGGGGGAATATTGGGGTTCGGGGGGGGGTCCCAAAAATTGGGGGGGGTTATGGCGGTCCCTAAAAATGGGGGGAGGGGGTATGGGGGGGTTTGGGGGGGTTACAGGAGGTTTTGGGGGGGAAATGGGGGTTAGGGGGGTGAGGAAGTATTGGGGTTCGGGGGGGTCCCAAAAATTGGGGGGGGGAGGGCCAAAGGGGGTCTTAGGGGAATAAATAAGAGGTTAGGGGCGTCACCAAAAATAGGGGATCCAGGGGGGTTTGGGGGAGTCCGGGGGGGGGTTGGGGTTCAGGGGGGATTTGGGGGTTCAGAGGGGGTTTGGGGGGGGGTCCTGGGGGGGTTCTGGGGTTCAGCAGAAATTTGGGGGTGCAGGGGTGGATTTGGGGGTTCAGGGGGGGATTTGGGGGGGTCCTGGGGGGGTGTTGGGGTTCAGGGGGGATTTGGGGGTGCAGAGGTGGATTTGGGGGTTCAGGGGTGGATTTGGGGGGGGGGCTGGGGGGGGGGTTTTGGGGTTCAGGGGGGATTTGGGGGTTCAGGGGGGTTTGGGGGGGTCCTGGGGGATATTTTGGGGTTCAAGGGAGATTTGGGGGGGTGTGTTATTTGGGGGGGCTCATCCAAATATGGGGGTTCATGTAGAAGCGGGTGTAGAACAGGGGGGGATTTGGGGGTCCAGGAGCATTTGGGGGGGTCCTGGGGGGTATTTTGGGGTTCAGGGGGGTCCCGGGGGGGGTGTGTTATTTTGGGGGGCTCACTCAAATATGGGGGTTCATGTAGAAGCGGGTGTAGAACAGGGGGGGATTTGGGGGTCCAGGAGCATTTGGGGGGGTCCTGGGGGGTATTTTGGGGTTCAGGGGGGATTTGGGGGTTCAGGGGGGGATTTGGGGGGGTCCCGAGAGGGTGTGTTATTTTGGGGGGGCTCACGCAGATATGGGGGTTCAGATAGAAGTGGGTGTAGAACGGGGGGGGATTTGGGGGTTCAGGGGGGTTTGGGGGGGTCCTGGGGGGTATTTTGGGGTTCAGGGGGGTCCTGTGGGGGGGTGTTATTTGGGGGGGCTCACCCAGATATGGGCGTCCAGGTAGAAGCGGGTGTAGAACAGGGGGAGATTTGGGGGTCCAGGAGCATTTGGGGGGGTCCTGGGGGGTATTTTGGGGTTCAGGGGGGTCCGGGGGGGTGTGTTATTTTGGGGGGCTCACACAGATATGGGGGTTCAGATAGAAGTGGGTGTAGAACGGGGGGGATTTGGGGGTTCAGGGGGGTTTGGGGGGGTCCTGGGGGGTATTTTGGGGTTCAGGGGGGTCCTGTGGGGGGGTGTTATTTGGGGGGGCTCACCCAGATATGGGGGGTTCAGATAGAAGTGGGTATAGAATGGGGGGGGATTTGGGGTTCAGGGGGGTTTGGGGGGGTCCTGGGGGGTATTTTGGGGTTCAGGGGGGTCCTCGGGGGGTGTGTTATTTTGGGGGGGGCTCACCCAGATATGGGCGTCCAGGTAGAAGCGGGTGTAGAACAGGGGGAGATTTGGGGGTCCAGGAGCATTTGGGGGGTCCTGGGGGGTATTTTGGGGTTCAGGGGGGTCCGGGGGGGTGTGTTATTTTGGGGGGGCTCACACAGATATGGGGGTTCAGATAGAAGTGGGTGTAGAACGGGGGGGGATTTAGGGGTTCAGGGGGGTTTGGGGGGTCCTGGGGGGTATTTTGGGGTTCAAGGGGGTCCTGGGGGGGTGTGTTATTTTGGGGGGGCTCACACAGATATGGGGGTTCAGATAGAAGTGGGTGTAGAATGGGGGGGGATTTGGGGTTCAGGGGGGTTTGGGGGGGTCCTGGGGGGTATTTTGGGGTTCAGGGGGGTCCTCGGGGGGTGTGTTATTTTGGGGGGGCTCACACAGATATGGGGGTTCAGATAGAAGTGGGTGTAGAACGGGGGGGGATTTGGGGTTCAGGGGGGTTTGGGGGGGTCCTGGGGGGTATTTTGGGGTTCAGGGGGGTCCTGTGGGGGGGTGTTATTTGGGGGGGCTCACCCAGATATGGGGGTTCAGATAGAAGTGGGTATAGAATGGGGGGGATTTGGGGGTTCAGGGGGGTTTGGGGGGGTCCTGGGGGGTATTTTGGGGTTCAGGGGGGTCCTCGGGGGGTGTGTTTATTTTGGGGGGGCTCACCCAGATATGGGCGTCCAGGTAGAAGCGGGTGTAGAACAGGGGGAGATTTGGGGGTCCAGGAGCATTTGGGGGGGTCCTGGGGGGTATTTTGGGGTTCAGGGGGGTCCGGGGGGGTGTGTTATTTTGGGGGGGCTCACACAGATATGGGGGTTCAGATAGAAGTGGGTGTAGAACGGGGGGGGATTTGGGGGTTCAGGGGGGTTTGGGGGGGTCCTGGGGGTATTTTGGGGTTCAAGGGGGTCCTGGGGGGGTGTGTTATTTTGGGGGGGCTCACACAGATATGGGGGTTCAGATAGAAGTGGGTGTAGAATGGGGGGGGATTTGGGGTTCAGGGGGGTTTGGGGGGGTCCTGGGGGGTATTTTGGGGTTCAGGGGGGTCCTGTGGGGGGTGTTATTTTGGGGGGGCTCACACAGATATGGGGGTTCAGATAGAAGTGGGTATAGAACGGGGGGGGATTTGGGGGTTCAGGGGGGTTTGGGGGGGTCCTGGGGGGTATTTTGGGGTTCAAGGGGGGTCCTGGGGGGGGGGTGTTATTTTGGGGGGGCTCACCCGGATATGGGGGTTCAGGTAGAGGCGGGTGTAGAACAACTGGTCGTCGTCGTCGTCGCGGAAGCGCCAACGCTCCACCAGGCGCCAAACGGCCGGAGCGAACCCCAAAAATCCTGGGGGGGGGACACCCCAAAATTAACCCCCCCATAGGGAACTCCAAAATTGGGACTCCCGGGGGAGGCAAACCTCAAATTAACACCTTTTGAGGGGACCCAAAATGGAACATTCCGCCCTCAGGGGGGACCCCAAAATGGGACATTCCACTATTGGGGGGGGAACCCCAAAATGGGACATTCCACTCTTAGGGGGGGACCCCAAAATGGGACATTCCACTCTTGGGGGGGACTCCAAAATGGGACATTCCACTCTTAGGGGGACCCCTAAAATGGGACATTCCACCCTGGGGGGGGACCCCAAAATGGGATATTCCACTCTTAGGGGGGGACCCCAAAATGGGACATTCCACTATCGGGGGGGACCTCAAAATGGGACATTTCCACCCTCATGGGGGGACCCCAAAATAGGAACCACTTGGGGGGAACCCCCAAAATTACAGCCCCAAGGGGGCGACCCCAAAAGTTCCCCCAGCCCCCATGGACACCCCCAATCTGCCCCCCCCCTTCCTCCCCCATAGATGTGTCCCCAGGACCCCCCCCACATCCCCTCCAGGACCCTCCCAAACTCTTCACGACTCCCCAAACCCCCATAACCCCCCATGACCCCCCCAAACCCCCATGTACCCCCCACATTAAGGAAGGATTTACCCCCCCCCAGGACCCCCCAAATCCCCAAGACCCCCTCCAAAAAGACCCCCCCCAAACCCCCAAGACCCCCCCAAACTCCCCCTGTATCCCCCACATTAAGGAAGGATTTGCCCCCCCAAAAAACCCCCCAAACACCCAAGACCCCCCCAAACCCCCCGTACCCCCCACATTAAGGAAGGATTTACCCCCCCCAGGACCCCTCAAATCCCCAAGACCCCCCCCAAAAAAGACCCCCTAAACCCCCAAGACTCCCCCAAACTCCCCTGTACCCCCCACATTAAGGAAGTATCTACCCCCCCAGGGACCCCCCAAACCCCCAGGACCCCCCCACATTAAGGACGGACTTACCCCCCCCCAGGACCCCCCCAAAACCCTCAGGACCCCCCCAAACCCCCCTATACCCCCCAAATTAAGGAAGGATTTGCCCCCCCCAGGACACCCCAATAACCCCCAAGACCCCCCCCAAAACACCCCCCAAACCCTCAAGACCCCCCAAACCCCTATGTACCCCCCACACTAAGGAAGGATTTGCCCCCCCAGGACACCCCAATAACCCCCAAGACCTCCCCAAACCCCCCTGTACCCCCCCACATTAAGGAAGGATTTACCCCCCCAGGACACCCCAATAACCCCCAAGACCCCCCCAAACCCTCCTGTACCCCCCCCACATTAAGGAAGGATTTACCCCCCCCAGGACCCCCCAAATCCCCAAGACCCCCCCCCAAAAACACCCCCCAAACCCCAAGATCCCCCCAAACCCCCATGTACCCCCCACACTAAGGAAGGATTTGCCCCCCCCAGGACACCCCAATAACCCCCAAGACCCCCCCAAACCCCCCTGTACCCCCCCACATTAAGGAAGGATTTACCCCTCCAGGACACCCCAATAACCCCCAAGACCCCCCCAAACCCTCCTGTACCCCCCCACATTAAGGAAGGATTTACCCCCCCAGGACCCCCCCAAATCCCCAAGACCCCCCCCCCCAAAAGACCCCCCCAAACTCCCAAGACCCCCCCCAAACCCCCATGTACCCCCCAAACTGAGGAAGGATTTCCCCCCCCCAGGACCCCCCAAACCCCCCCAGGACCCCCCATAACCCCCCATGACCCCCCAAACTAAGGAAGGATTTGCCCCCCCAGGACCCCCCAAAACCCCAAGATCCTCCAAACCCCCAGGACCCCCCAAACCCCCACGTACCCCCATAACCCCCCAGGCCCCCCCAAACTGAAGAAGGATTTGCCCCCCCAGGCCCCCCCAAATCCCCCAGTACCCCCATAACCCCCCAAACCAAGAACCCCCCCCATATCACCCAAACCCCCACGTACCCCAAACTGAGGAAGGATCCGCCCCCCCCACGACCCCCCCAAGACCCCCAGGACCCCCCATAACCCCCCAGCCCCCCCAAAACCCCCACGTACCCCCCGAATTGAGGAAGGCTTTGCCCCCCCGTGGGGGGGGGGGGGTAGGACGCCGCCAGCTCCTCTTGGGGCCAACAAAAGCCCTCGGCCGAAAACAGCACCCCCACCCCCCCCCCACCCCCCCCCCGCCCCCCAAAACTGCTCCAGCAGCTCTTGGGGGCCCCCGGCAAACAGAACGTCGTAGCTGGGGGGGGGGGGACACAGGGGGACAAGGGGGGGACAAAGGGACAAGGTGGGGGCAAAGGGACAAGGGGGGGATGACAAGGGGACAATGCGGGGACAGGGGGACAAGGGGGGGGACAGGGGGACAATGGGGGGGCAAAGGGACAATGGGGGGACAAAGGGACAACGGGAGGGGACAGGGGGACAATGGGGGGACAAAGGGACAAGGTGGGGGAAAGGGGGACAATGAGGGGACAAAGAGACAATGGGGGGACAAAGGGACAAGGGGGGGACGGGGGGGGGACAGGGGGACAATGGGGGGACAAAGGGACAATGGGGGGGGACAGGGGGACAATGGGGGGACAAAGGGACAAGGTGGGGAAAGGGGGACAATGGGGGGACAAAGGGACAAGGGGGGGACAAAGGGACAAGGGGGGGGACGGGGGGGGGACAGGGGGACAATGGGGGGACAAAGGGACAAGGGGGGAGACAGGGGGACAATGGGGGGACACAGGGGGACAATGGGGGGACAAAGGGACAAGGTGGGGGAAAGGGGGACAATGGGGGGCAAAGGGACAATGGGGGGACAAAGGGGACAATGAGGGGGGACAGGGGGACAATGGGGGGACAAAGGGACAAGGTGGGGCAAAGGGACAAGGGGGGGATGACAAGGGGACAATGGGGGGACAAAGGGACAATGGGGGATGACAAGGGGACAATGGGGGGACAGGGGGGACAAGGGGGGGACAGGGGGACAATGGGAGGACACAGGGGGACAATGGGGGGACACAGGGACAAGGTGGGGACAAAGGGACAAGGAGGGGGACGTGGGGGGACAGGGGGACAATGGGGGGACAAAGGGACAAGGGGGGGGACAGGGGGACAATGGGGGGGCAAGGGGACAATGGAGGGACAAAGGGACAACGGGGGGGGACAGGGGGACAATGGGGGGACAAAGGGACAACGGGGGGGGACAGGGGGACAATGGGGGGACAAAGGGACAAGGGGGGACAAAGGGACAAAGTCAGTCTGGTGGCATTAGGGGCACCTGAACCCCCCCCCATCGTGTCATTTGGACCCCCTCCCCCCCCCCCCCCAAATTAATATAGAAACACACATGGACCTCCAGACCCCCACGTGTGTCCCCATGTCCCCCTGTCCCCAAATCAACCATGTCCCCATATCCCCATGTCCCTGTCCCCATACCTCCATACCCCCATGTCCCCCTGCCCCTTGTCCCCATATCCCCATATCCCCATGTCCCCTGTCCCTGTGTCCCCACATCAACCATGTCCCCATATCTCCTTGTCCCCCTGTCCCCAAATTAACCATGTCCCATACCCACATCCCCATATCTCCTTATCCCCTGTCCCCATATCCCCCTGTCCCCCATATCCCCATATCCTCCTGTCCCCATGTCCCGCAGTCCCCATATCCCATGTCCCCCTGTCCCATGTTCCCTGTCCCCCTGTCCCCATATCCCCATGTCCCCCTGTCCCCATATCCCCATATCCCATGTCCCCCTGTCCCCATATCCCCATGTCCCCCTGCCCCCATGTCCCCATATGCCCATATCCCCCTGTCCCCACGTCTCCATACATCCCCATGTCCCCATATCCCCCTGTCCCCATGCCCCCCTGTCCCCAAATCAACCATGTCCCCATATCCCCATGTCCCCATCCCCATACATCCATATCCCCATATCCCCCTGCCCCTTGTCCCCCATATCCCCATGTCCCCTTGTCCCCATATCCCCCGTCCCTGTGTCCCCACGTCAACCATGTCCCCCTGTCCCCATATCCCCATGTCCCCCTGTCCCCATATCCCCAATGTCCCCCATGTCCCCATATCCCCCTGTCCCCCATTTCCCCTGTCCCCTTGTCCCCATATCCGCATGTCCCCCTGTCCCCCCATCCCCATGTCCCCCCGTCCCCCTGTCCCTGTCCCCCTGTCCCTGTCCCCCTGTCCCTGTCACCTGTCCACAAACAGCACCAGCAGGTCCTGCCGTGTCCTCAGCGGGGCCATCGCGCTCTTGAGCCACCGAACCTTCTGTCCCCCCCCGACCGTGTGCGCCACGTCCCCGCCCCGCCACGCCTGGCCCAGCCCAGCGTCTGGGGACAGGGGGGACAGACAGGGGACAGACAGGGGACGGGGGGACAGGGGGACATGGGGACATGGGGACAGGGGGGACAGGGGGGACAGACAGGGGGACGGGGGACATGGGGACAGGGGGGACACGGGGATATGGGGACAGAGGGACATGGGGATATGGGGACAGAGGGACATGGGGGACAGGGGGGACATGGGGGGACATTGGGGGGACATGGGGGGACATGGGGGATATGGGGACATGGGGATATGGGGGACGGGGTGGGACATGGGGGACATGGAGGGACAGGGGGGACAGGGGGGGACAGGGGGATATGGGGATATGGGGAGAAGGGGACATGGGGATGAGGGGACATGGGGACATGGGGATATGGGGACAGGGGGATATGGGGACAGGGGGATATGGGGACAGGGGGACATGGGGATATGGGGACAGGGGAACATGGGGGACAGGGGGACATGGGGATATGGGGACATGGGGACATGGGGACATGGGGGACATTGGGGATATGGGGACAGAGGGATATGAGAATATGGGGACAGGGGGACATGGGGACATTGGGGATATGGGGACATGGGGATATGGGGATATGGGGACATGGGGATATGGGGACAGGGGGATATGGGGACAGGGGGACGATATGGGGACAGGGGGACGATATGGGGACAGGGGGACATTATGGGGACAGGGGAACATGGGGAATGGGGACGGGGGACATAGGGACATTGGGGATACGGGGACATGGGAACATGGGGATATGGGGACAGGGGGACATTGGGGACAGGGGGACATTGGAACATTGGGACATTGGGGATATGGGGACAGGGGACATTGGGGACATGGGGACACACAAGGGCCAGGGGGGGGACAGCACCACATCACCTTTGTGGTTCTTGACCCCCCCCAACCCCTCAGTGCCACCCCCATAGGGTTCCCCGCTGTGGGCCCCCCCCCACCCCTGGGTCCCTCCCCGAACTCCTGGGTCCCCCCACCCCTGGGTCCCCCGAACTCTTGGGTCCCCCCACCCTTTGGGTCTCTCCTCGAACTCCTGGGTCCCCCCCACCCTTTGGGTCCCCCCCACCCTTTGGGTGCCCCCCCCCACCCCCAGGTACCTCCCCGAACTCCTGGGTCCCCCCACCCTTTGGGTCCCTCTCACCCTTTGGGTCCTCCCCCGAACTCCTGGGTCCCCCCAAACTCCTGGGTCCCTCCACCCCTGGGTCCCTCCCCGAACTCCTGGGTCCCCCCCACCCCCGGGTCCCTCCCCGAACTCCTGGGTCCCCCCACCCCTGGGTCTCCCTGAACTCCTGGGTCCCCCCGAACTCCTGGGTCCCCCCACCCTTTGGGTTCCCCCGAACTCCTGGGTCCCTCCCGAACTCCTGGGTCCCTCCCCAAACTCCTGGGTCCCCCCCCACCTCTGGGTCCCCCCACCCCTGGGTCCCCTCCCGAACTCCTGGGTCCCCCCGAACTCTTGGGTCCTTCCTTGAACTAATGGGCCCCCCCAACCCTTTGGGTCCCTCACCGAACTCCTGGGTCCCCCCCGAACTCCTGGGTCCCTCCCGAACTCCTGGGTCCCTCCTGAACTCCTGGGTCCCCCTACCCCCGGGTCCCTCCCCGAACTCCTGGGTCCCCCTACCCCTGGGTCTCCCTGAACTCCTGGGTCCCCCCGAACTCCTGGGTTCCCCCACCCTTTGGGTTCCCCCGAACTCCTGGGTCCCCCCCCGAACTCCTGGGTCCCTCCCGCACTCCTGGGTCCCCCCTGAACTCCTGGGTCTCTCCCGCACTCCTGGGTCCCCCCTGAACTCCTGGGTCCCTCCCCAAACTCCTGGGTCCCCCTCCACCTCTGGGTCCCCCCCTACCTCTGGGTCCCCTCCCGAACTCCTGGGTCCCCCCGAACTCCTGGGTACCCCGGCACTCCTGGGTCCCTCCCGAACTCCTGGGTCCCTCCCCGCACTCCTGGGTCCCCCCCGAACTCCTGGGTCCCCCCCAACCCTTTTAGGCCCCTCCCCCCCAACCCTTTGGGTGTCCCCCCCACCCCCAGGTACCCCCCCAAACTCCTGGGTCCCCCTCAAACTCCTGGGTCCCCTCCGAACTCCTGGGTCCCTCCCGAACTCCTGGGTCCCCCCCAAACTCCTGGGTCCCCCCCGAACTCCTGGGTCCCTCCCGAACTCCTGGGTCCCCCCCGAACTCCTGGGTCCCTCCCGAACTCCTGGGTCCCCCCCCGAACTCCTGGGTCCCTCCCGAACTCCTGGGTCCCCCCCGAACTCCTGGGTCCCCGTGCCCACCTGCACGCTGTAGTTGAAGCGCTTTGCCGAGCGCAGGAACCGCTCGTACCCGTCGGTCGCCTCGGTCGCCACCGTCAGCACCAGCAGCTGCTCTGGGGTCAAAGGTCGTGACCTCTGACCCCGCCTCCATGACCTCTGACCCCTCCCCGTGACCTCTGACCCCTCCCTGTGACCTCTGACCCCTCCCCGTGACCCCTGACCCGCCACATTCCCACCAACAAACACTGACCCGCCCCTCCCCCGGTGACCTCTGACCCCTGGTGACCCCGCCCCCGAACATTGCCCTTGTGACCTTTGACCCCCCGGTGACCTCCATCTGCTCCCTGTGACCCCTGACCCCCAATGACCTCTGAACCAAATGACCCCTGACCCCTCCACGTGACCTTTGACCCCTACCCAATGCCCTCTGACCTCCGGTGATCTCGACCCCCCAGCATCACCCTTGTGACCTTTGACCCCAGCTGATACCTCCCTGTGACCCTTGACCCCTCCCCTACAACCTCTGACCCCCAATGACCCCTGACCCCGACCCCCATGACCCCAAATGACCCCTGGACCCTCCCCCAGACCCCGTGACGTCTGACCCCAATGACTCCAATGACCCCCCGGCCCCTCCCCTGTGACCCCGACCCCCAATGACCCCCTTGCCCCCTCCGCACCCCCCTCCCCCCCTCGCTGACCCCTGACCCCGTGACCCCGTGACCTACCAGACCCGGGCGGCCCCCGGGAGCCCGCGGGGGGCACCAACACCCCCAAAAGCAGCGGGAGCAGCGGCAGCAGCGGCCGCGGGGCGCGAACCGGCGGCTCCGCCATGGCGCCGCCACCCAGACTGCCGCGGGGGGCGTGGCCAAGCGAGGGGGCGTGTCCTCCTCCCTCCAATCCGCGCCCGCCGCCCCGCCTCGCCAGCCAATGCGAGCAGAGGAGGGGCGTGGTCGGAGCGCGCTGCCACGTGGAGAAGGGGGCGTGGCTTGTCTGCAGGGGGCGCGCCCACAACGAATTGGGCGGGGAAGCGGAAGAAGGCGGGTGAGGGCGGAAGTGGGTGGGGTAGCGCGGCGGAAGTAGCGTCGGTGAGGGCGGAAGTGGCGCTGCGGAGCAAGATGGGGGAGAAGAAGGTGTCGGGTCGGTCGCGGTTCGGGAGGTCCCGGTTACCGGGGGGGAGGTTGGGGGTCGTGGGAGGGCGGTTCCCGGGGTATCGGCGGCTCGGGGGGGTCCCCATGTCCTGGAATGGGGGGTTCGGTGGCCCCGGGGTGGGGGGTTGGGGGGGCGGGTCCCATTAACGAGTCCAGCCGCAGTTTCGGGCTCCAAAGGGGGGTCCCCCAGCCCCGTTACCGCCTCCCTCCTCAATGTTGGGGTCCCAGGGGTTCCCCAGTGTCCCGGGTTGAGGCTCCCGGTGTCCCCAGTAACGGTCCCGGTCACAGTGGGGGGGTCCCCCAGCCCCGTTACCGACTCCCCCCTCAATTTTGGGGTCCCAGGGGTTCCCCGGTGTCCCGGGTCGAGGCTCCCGGTGTCCCCAGTAACGGTCCCGGTCACAGTGGGGGGGTCCCCGAGCCCCGTTACCGACTCCCCCCGCACTTTCAGGCTCCAAAGGGGGGTCCCCCAGCCCCGTTACCGCCTCCCTCCTCAATGTTGGGGTCCTAGGGGTTCCCCGGTGTCCCGGGTTGAGGCTCCCGGTGTCCCCAGTAACGGTCCCAGTCACAGTGGGGGGGTCCCCCAGCCCCATTACCGCCTCCCCCCTCAATGTTTGGGTCCCAGGGGTTCCCCGGTGTCCCGGGTTGAGGCTCCCGGTGTCCCCAGTAACGGTCCCGGTCACAGTGGGGGGGTCCCCGAGCCCCGTTACCGACTCCCCCCGCACTTTCAGGCTCCAAAGGGGGGTCCCCCAGCCCCGTTACCGACTCCCCCCGCACTTTTTGGCTCCAAAGGGGGGTCCCCGAGCCCCGTTACCGACTCCCCCCTCAATTTTGGGGTCCCAGGGATTCCCCAGTGTCCCGGGTTGAGGCTCCCGGTGTCCCCAGTAACGGTCCCGGTCACAGTGGGGGGGTCCCCGAGCCCCGTTACCGAGTCCCCCCGCAGTTTTGGGGTCCCGGTGTCCCCATTAACCCCCCCCCCCCCATTTCCAGCGCGGGTCCCCGAGGCCGCTCAGCGGCGGGTCCTGGACCGGGCGACCCGGCAGAGGCGGCTGAACCGGCAGCTGGAGGCGCTGGAGAACGATAATTTCGGGGACGACCCCCAGGCGGGGCTGCCCCGGCCCGGGAAACGGCTCCCGAACTTCGCCGATACCGCCGAGACCGGTGCGGGGGATGGGGGGGGGGGGGAACCGCAATTTGGGGGGGGGGAATAGGGGGGTTCAGATCTGGAAACGGGTCCTGGGTTTTGCTGGACACTGGGTGGGGGGCACTGGGACCCAGAGAAACATTAAGACCCGGGTTGGGGGCACAAGGACCCAGAGAAGCACCAGGACCCGGTTGCGGGGCAGCAGGACCCACAGAAACACTAAGACCTGGTTGGGGGCCAGCAGGACCCAGAGAAGCACTAAGACCAGGTTGGGGGGCACAAGGACCCGATTGGGGGCACTAGGACCCAGAGAAACACTAAGACCCGGTTGTGGGGGCACAAGGACCCGGTTGGGGGGCACCAGGACCCAGAGAAGCATCAGGACCCCGGTTAGGGGTCACTGGGACCCGTTTGGGGGTCACAAGGACCCGGTTGGGGGGCACTGGGACCCAGAGAAGCACCAGGACCCAGTTGGGGGACACAAGGACCCACAGAAACACTAAGACGGGGTTGGGGGGAACTAGGACCCAGTTGGGAGCACTAGTGAGGGTGGTCACTGGGACCTGGTTGGGGGTCACTGGGACCCAGAGAAACACTAAGACCTGGTTGGGGGGGCACAAGGACCTGGTTGGGGGGCACCAGGACCCAGAGAAGCACTGGGACCCGGTTAGGGGGCACTGGGACCCGGTTGGGGGGCACTGGGACCCGGTTGGGGGGCACTGGGACCCTGGGGAAGCACTAGGACCCGGGTTGGGGGGCACTAGGACCTGGGTGGGGGTCACAGGGACCCGGGTGGGGGACATTAGGACCCTGGGGAAGCACAAGGACCTGGTTGGGGGTCACTGGGACTTGGGGTGGGGGGCACTAGGACCCAGAGAAGCACAAGGACCCGGTTGGGGGGTGCACTAGGACCCGGGTGGGGGGCATTAGGACCCGAGGTGGGGGGCATTAGGACCCTAGGGAAGCACAAGGACCCGGTTGGGGGGCACTAGGACCCAGAGAAGCACTGGGACCCGGGTTGGGGGGCACTAGGACCCAGTTGGGGGGTGCACTAGGCCCCTGGGGAAGTTCAAGGCCCCGGGCTGGGGGGCACTAGGGCCTGGTTGGGGGTCACTGGGACCCGGGTGAGGGTCACTGGGAATTGGGGTGGGGGGCACTAGGACCCGGCTGGCGGGCCCTAGGACCCGGTTGTGGGGCACTAGGACCCAGAGAAGCATTAGGACCCGAGTTGCGGGGCACTAGGACCCTGGGGAAGTTCAAGGCCCCGGGCTGGGGGGCACTAGGACCTGGTTGGGGAGTATTAGGAGCCGGGTGGGGGGCATTAGGACCCTGGGGAAGCACAAGGACCTGGTTGGGGGGCACAGGGACCTGGTTGGGGGGCACAGGGACCCGGTGGGGGGCACTAGGACCTGGGGGGATTCGGGGAGCTGGGGGGGTCTGGGGTTGAACTGGGAGAACTGGGGGTGGGGGATCAAGGGAACTGGTTGAACTGGGAAAACTGGGGAGGAGATTGGGGTGAACTGGGGAGACTGGGAAGAACTGGGGGGGGTTGGGGGCAACTGGGAGAACTGGGGGGGGATTGGGGTGAACTGGGGAGAACTGGGGGGGGATTGGGGGCAACTGGGAGAACTGGGGGGGGATTTGAGGTGAACTGGGGAGACTGGGGAGAACTGGGGGGGGATTTGGGGTGAACTGGGGGGGGTTGGGGGCAACTGGGAGAACTGGGGGGGGATTTGGGGTGAACTGGGGAGAACTGGGGGGGATTGGGGGCAACTGGGGGAACTGGAGGGGGACTGGGAGAACTGGGGGGGGATTGGGGTGAACTGGGAAGAACTGGGGGGGATTGGGGGCAACTGGGAGAACTGGGGGGAACTGGGAAAATTGGGGGGGGATTAGGGGCAACTGGGGGAACTGGGGGGGGATTTGGGGTGAACTGGGGAGAACTGGAGGGGGATTGGGGGCAACTGGGAGAACTGGGGGGGGATTTGGGGTGAACTGGGAGAACTGGGGGGGATTGGGGGCAACGGGGAGAACTGGGGGGGATTCGGGTGAACTGGGAAAACTGGGGGTCTCACATTGGGGGGTGTCTCACATTGGGGGGTGTCTGATATTTGGGGGGGTGTCTCATATTGAGGGGTGTCTGATATTTGGGGGGGTCCCAGGCAAGAAGAAGAAGAAAACTCGGGGTGACCATTTCAAGCTGCGGTTCCGCAAGAACTTCCAGGCGCTGCTGGAGGAGCAGGTTTGGGGGCGGGGGGAGACAAATTTGGGGGGTCTCAGAGCGGTTTTGGGGCGCTGGGTTAATTTGGGGGGCTTGGGGGGGTCTCAGGTGTATTTTAGGGGCTCTGCGGGCTCTTTTGGGGGCATTTTGGGGGGGATTTTGGAGACTCTGGGGGCCCTTTCTGGGGCATTTTGGGGCACCCAAGGGGAGATTTAGGGGTGCAAGAGAATAATTGGGGGGGTCTTGAAGCTTTTTGGGGGGTCTCAGTGTGGTTTTGGGGCCCTGGGTTAATTTGGGGGGCTTGGGGGGGTCTCAGGTGTATTTTGGGGGCTCTGGGGGCTCATTTGGGGACATTTTTGGGGGGTCTTGTGTCTATTTTTGAGGCACTGGGGTCTAGTTTAGGGCATATTTGGGGTACCCAGGGATGAATTTAGGGTTACAAGAGACAATTTGGGGGGGTCTCAGTGTGGTTTTGGGGCCCTGGGTTAATTTGGGGGGTTTGGGGGGGGTCTCAGGTGCATTTTTGGGGCAGTTTTGGGCCATTTTGGGTGCTCTAGGGTCTCTTTTTGGGGTAGTTTGGGTGCATTTTGGGTCACAAAGGATGAATTTAGGGCTACAAGACCCTATTTTGGGGGGGTCTTGAAGCTTTTTGGGGGGGTCTCAGTGCATTTTGGGGTCCTGGGTTAATTTGGGGGGTTTGGGGGGGTCTCAGGTGCATTTTTGGGGCAATTTTGGGACATTTGGGGGCTCTTTTTGAGGTAGTTTTGAGGTAGTTTTGAGGTATATTTGGGTCACCAAGGTTTGAATTTAGGTCTACGAAGCCTATTTTGGGGAGGTCTTGAAGCTTTTTGGGGGGGTCTCAGTGCATTTTGGGGTCCTGGGTTAATTTGGGGGGTTTGGGGGGGTCTCAGGTGCATTTTTGGGGCAATTTTGGGACATTTGGGGGCTCTTTTTGGGGTAGTTTTGAGGTATATTTGGGTCACCAAGGGAGGAATTTAGATTTATGAAGCCTATTTTTGGGGGAGTCTTGAAGCTTTTTGGGGGGGTCTCAGTGTGGTTTTGGGGCCCTGGGTTAATTTGGGGGGTTTGGGGGGGTCTCAGGTGCATTTTTGGGGCAGTTTTGGGACATTTTGGGGGATTCTTATGCCCATTTTGGGGGTTTCTTGTGCCCATTTTGGGGGCTCTTTTTAGGGTAGTTTTGGAGCATTTTGGGGGGTATTTGGGGCACCCAGGGGGGATTTAGGGGCTCAAGATCAATTTTGGGGGGGTCTCGGTACATTTTTGATGCACAAGATGAATTTTGGGGTGTTTTGAGCCATTTTTGGGGGGGTTGTGTCTATTTTTGGGGTTCTGGTGGCTCTTTTTGGGGCATATTTGGGATGAATTTAGGTCTACGAAGCCTATTTTTGGGGGGCTCTTGAAGCATTTTGGGGGGGTCTCCCCACATTTTTGCTGCACAAGCTGAATTTTGGGGTGTTTTGGACCATTTTTGGGGGGGTTTTAGCCCATTTTGAACCATTTGGAGCCATTTTTCGGCCGTTTTTTGCGCGTTTCGCGCCGGGATTTCGCGGCAACTTGACGACTTCGGGGTCACTCTGTTGGATTTTGGGGTGACCCCCCCCTGTTATGTCCCCCCCCCCAAAAGCAGAACCTGAACGCGGCCGAGGGTCCCAACTACGTGTCGGCCTGCGCGGGCCCTTCCCGCCGCCCCCCCCGCCATTTTTGCGCCGTCTGCGGTTTCCCCTCGGCCTACGCCTGCGTGAGCTGCGGCGCCCGCTTCTGCTGCGCCCGCTGCCTCGGCACCCACCGCGACACACGGTGACACGGGGGGGGACACGGGGGGGACACCCCTGGGGGTGCGGGGGACATTTGGGGACGTTTGGGGGACATTTGGGGGGACAATGGTGGCTCTTGGCCTAGGCCTGTGTAGGCCGTGGCGCCATGTTGTGTTGGGCCCATTGGCTCAGGACACCCCATAAAATTGGGGGGGACACCCCGTGAAATTGGGGGGACACCCCTGGGGGTGGAGGGGATGGTGGGGGGACATTTGGGTGACATTTGGGGACGTTTGGGGGACATTTGGGGGGACAATGGTGGCTCTTGGCCTAGGCCTGTGTAGGCCGTGGCGCCATGTTGTGTTGGGCCCATTGGCTCAGGACACCCCATAAAATTGGGGGGGACACCCCGTAAAATTGGGGGGGATGTTGGGGGGGGATGTTGGGGGGACACCCCTGGGGGTGGGGGGGACATTGGGGGGATGTTTGGGGGACATTTGGGGGGACAATGGTGGCTCTTGGCCTAGGGCTGTGTAGGCCGTGGCGCCATGTTGTGTTGGGCCCGTTGGCTCAGGACACCCCATAAAATTGGGGGGGACACCCCGTGAAATTGGGGGGACACCCCTGGGGGTGGAGGGGATGGTGGGGGGACATTTGGGTGACATTTGGGGACGTTTGGGGGACATTTAGGGGCACAATGGTGGCTCTTGGCCTAGGCCTGTGTAGGCCGTGGCGCCATGTTGTGTTGGGCCCATTGGCTCAGGACACCCCATAAAATTGGGGGGGACACCCCGTGAAATTGGGGGGACACCCCTGGGGGTGGAGGGGATGGTGGGGGGACATTTGGGTGACATTTGGGGACGTTTCAGGGACATTTGGGGGGACAATGGTGGCTCTTGGCCTAGGCCTGTGTAGGCCGTGGCGCCATGTTGTGTTGGGCCCGCTGGGTCAAGACACCCCAGAAAATTGGGGGGGACACCCCTGGAATAAGGGGGTGACACTGTTGGTGTGGGGGGGACATTTGGGGGACATTTGGGTGACATTTGGGGACATTTGGGGGACATTTGGGGGGACAATGGTGGCTCTTGGCCTAGGCCTGTGTAGGCCGTGGCGCCATGTTGTGTTGGGCCCATTGGCTCAGGACACCCCATAAAATTGGGGGGGACACCCCTGGGGGTGGAGGGGATGGTGGGGGGACATTTGGGTGACATTTGGGGACGTTTGGGGGACATTGGGGGGGACAGTGGTGGCTCTTGGCCTAGGCCTGTGTAGGCCGTGGCGCCATGTTGTGTTGGGCCCATTGGCTCAGGACACCCCATAAAATTGGGGGGGACACCCCGTGAAATTGGGGGGACACCCCTGGGGGTGGAGGGGATGGTGGGGGGACATTTGGGTGACATTTGGGGACGTTTGGGGGACATTTGGGGGGACAATGGTGGCTCTTGGCCTAGGGCTGTGTAGGCCGTGGCGCCATGTTGTGTTGGGCCCATTGGCTCAGGACACCCCATAAAATTGGGGGGGACACCCCGTGAAATTGGGGGGACACCCCTGGGGGTGGAGGGGATGGTGGGGGGACATTTGGGTGACATTTGGGGACGTTTGGGGGACATTTGGAGGGACAATGGTGGCTCTTGGCCTAGGCCTGTGTAGGCCGTGGCGCCATGTTGTGTTGGGCCCATTGGCTCAGGACACCCCATAAAATTGGGGGGGACACCCCGTAAAATTGGGGGGGATGTTGGGGGGGGATGTTGGGGGGACACCCCTGGGGGTGGGGGGGACATTGGGGGGACATTTGGGGGACATTTGGGGGGACAATGGTGGTTCTTGGCCTAGGGCTGTGTAGGCCGTGGCGCCATGTTGTGTTGGGCCCGTTGGCTCGTGACACCCCATAAAATTGGGGGGGGACACCCTGTAAAATTGGGGGGGACACCCTTGGAATAAGGGGGTGACACTGTTGGTGCGGGGGGGACATTGGCGGGACATTTGGGTGACATTTGGGGGGATAATGGTGGCCTTTGGCCTAGGCCTGTGTAGGCCATGATGCCCAAAGGGACACAGAGTAAATGGGGGAGTGGGGACATGGGGACGCGTGTGACAAGGAGCTGGGGGTCACATGACCCCCTTGACCTTCCCCTCCCCCCCCCTACAGGTGCCTGAAGTGGACGGTGTGACGAGGACGGTGACGTCATCGCTGCGGCCAATGGGGACGCCCGGTGTCACCGACCCCCCCCCAAGTGTCACCGACCCCCCCCCAAGTGTCACCGACCCCCCCAGTGTCACCTCATTGGACAATAAATGGATGGTAAAGGCACCCGGTGTCAACATGTGGGGACAACAAAAGGGGGTGGGGACAAGATGGCCGCCCGCATGCTGCCCCTTTAAGGGCCCCGCCCTGGTTGGAGGAACAAGATGGCCGACTCCAGAACCTCTTTTTTGAGCAAAAGTCTTGGGTTTTTCTACAGGAAATTCCCCCCAGCGCCGCCCCCTGAGCTGCTTTTGGGGTGGTTTTGGTCTACAGATGAAAATCCCTGAGATTGAGGCTAAAATGGCCGACGGCGGCTGGCGGGGAGGGGTGGACGGACGGACAGACTGACGAGGGGGTTTAAATAGAGAAATGGGAGGGAGTGAACCTAAAAAAAACCCCAATAAGTGGCTGTCCCTTTAAGAGTGTACGGACGGTGCCATTGGCTGCCAGCTGTGTTTCCAAGATGGCCGCCTTCCAAGATGGCCGCCTTCCAAGATGGCCGCCTTCCAAGATGGCCTCTTGAAGTGGCCGCCTTCCAAGATGGCCACCTTCCAAAATGGCTGCCTACCAAGACGGCCATTTTTCAATATGGCCGCCTGAAGTGACCACTTTCCAAAATGGCCGCCTTCCGAGATGGCCGCCTTCCGAGATGGCCGCCTTCCAAGATGGCCGCCTTCCAAGATGGCTGCCTACCAAGACGGCCATTTTTCAATATGGTCGCCTGAAGTGACCACCGCCTTCCAAAATGGCCGCTTTCCAAGATGGCCGCCCAAAATGGCTGCAACCCAAGATGGCTGCCATCCAAAATGGCCGCCTTCCAATATTGCTACCTTCCATATGGGCCGCTTTCCAAGATGGCGGCCATCTAATATGGCCGCCCAAGATGGCCGCCGCCCAACATGGCCACCCAAAATCTAAATATGGCTGCCCAATATGGCTGCCATCCAAGATGGCCGCCCACCCCCCAAGGGCCCTCCCCCCTTTTCAGCACGTCCTGATTGGCTGGGCCCCCATGGCCCCGCCCCCTCTCCCGGGGACTTCCTGCCCCGCCCCTTTTTTAAGAGTCCAGAAGGGGCGTGGCCCCCACCAGCATCTACTTCCTGTGCCGCAGCCAATCAGCGCGTCCACTGCTCCTCCCGCCGTCCCGCGATGCTCCAGGTCCCATGATGCCCCGGGGCGGGGGGAGGGGTGAGGGCGGGGCCTGCAAGGGGTGGAAACCATAGAGGTACCATAGAGGTACCATAGAGGTACCATAGAGAGTTGCCTGGGGGAAGTATTGGGGGGGGGGGACGCTCTGTCTGTGGTGTCTCTGTGGTCATAAAGCACTTCGGGGCGGGGAATGGGGGGTTAGGGGGCGCTCTAGCGCCAACTCTATGGTCTGGAGGACTCATCCCACCCTGGGACCATAGAGAAGCGCGGGATGCTGGTGCAGAGGGGCTCTCCTGGGGTAAAACTCTATGGTTTGCGGGACTCGGCGCCCAAAGCTCTCGATGGTTTGGAGGACTCCCCACTGCTCTGTGACCATAGAGAAGGGCAGGATGAAGGTGCAGAGTGGCTCCCTTGTAGTAAAACTCTATGGTCTGGAGGACTCTCTGCCCTGGCAGCCATAGAGGTGACCATGTGCAGGGGGGGCTCTATGGGGCACTCTACTCCTCTCTCTATCATCTGGAGGACTTCCCACTGCTTTGTGACCATAGAGAAGGGCGGGATGAAGGTACAGAGTGGCTCCCTTGCGGTAAAACTCTATGGTCTTGGAGGACCCATGGAGGTGCAGAGGGGCTCCATGGGGGCGCTCTACCTCCCTCTCTATGGTCTGGAGGACTCTCCTTGCCCTGTGGCCGTAGAGAAGGGTGGGATGAAGATGCACAGTGGCTTCCTTGGGTTAAAACTCTATGGTCTGGAGATGCTTGACTCTGGTGGGCAGGGCTTGTTGGGGGGGCGGGGCTTACCTGGGGGGACTATTTGAGCACCTGCCCCGGCCGGGCCTTCTCCAGCTTCTTCCGCCGCTCGGCCGGGATCTCGTCCAGGCTGATGCCGTGGTTGCTGGCCCTGAGGGGACCCAGGCGTCCGGGAGGGGACCCAGGCATCCGGGGGGGACCCAGGTGGCCGGGTAACCCCACCCCACCCAGGGACCCAGGCGTCCGGGAGGGGACCCAGGCATCCGAGGGGGACCCAGGTGTCCGGGTAACCCCACCCCACCCAGGGACCCAGGCGTCCGGGAGGGGACCCAGGCATCCGGGGGGGACCCAGGTGTCTGGGTAATCCCACACCACCCAGGGACCCAGGCGTCCGGGAAAGCCCACCCTCCACCCAGGGACACAGGCATCTGTGAGGGACCCAGGCGTCCGGGGGGGACCCAGGCATCCGGGAAACCCCACCCCCAGGGACCCAGGTGTCCGGGGACAACCCCCCCAAAGGACCCAAAGGGACCCCAAAATCCCCCCAAGGGGACCCCAAATCCCCCTCCAGGGACCCCAAATTATCCCCCCAAGGGGACCCAAATGCCCCCCAAGGGGACCCCAAAGCCCCCCCAGGGGACCCAGGCATCCGGCTCACCCGGGCAGCAGGTCGGGGGGGGTGGGGATGGGTTTGGTGAAGCCCTCGCGTCCCACCAGCCAATAGGTGTCCTCGATCCCCTTCCCCTGCGGAGGAACCACCATTAGGAGTAATTAGGGGGTAATTAGGGCAAATGGGGGCAATTAGGGGTCAATGGGGGCAATAAGGATCAATAAAGTGGCAATAAGGGGGTAATTAGGGGCAATGGGGGCAATAAGGGGGCAATAAAGTGATGATAGGGGCAATAAAAGGTCAATAAGGGGGTAATTAGGATCAATGGGGGCAGTAAAGGGACGATAGGGGCAGTAAGGGGTCAATAAGGGGTAATTGGGACAATGGGGGCTATAAGGGGGCAATAAGAGGTCAATGGGGGCAATGAGGGAGCAATAAAGGGACGATAGGAGCAATAAGGGGTCAATAAGGGGTAACTGGGACAATGGGGGCAATAAGAGGTCAATGGGGGCAATGAGGGGGCAATAAAAGGATGATGGGGCAATATGGGGTCAATAAGGGCTAGTTAGGGGCAATGGGGGCAATAAGAGGTCCATGGGGCCAATAAAGGGACAATGGGGCAATACGGGGTCAATAAGGGGTAATTAGGGGCAATGGGGGCAATAAGAGGTCAATGGGGCAATAAGAGGTCAATGGGGGCAATAAGGGGGGCAATAAAGGGACGATGGGGCAATATGGGGTCAATAAGGGGTAATTAGGGGCAATGGGGGCAGTAAAGGGACGATAGGGGCAATAAGGGGTCAGTAAGGGGTAATTAGGGTCAATGGGTGCAATAAGAGGTCAATGGGGGCAATAAGGGGGCAATAAAGGGACAATGGGGCAATAAGGGGCAATTAGGGGCAATGGTGGCAGTTAGGAGGCAATAAGGGAGCAGTAAAGGGATGATGGGGCAATATGGGGTCAATAAGGGGTAATTGGGGTCAATGGGGGCAAAAAGAGGGCAATAAGGGGCAATTAGGGTCAATGGGGACGCTGAGGGGACACTTGGGGACATTGGGGGACACCTTGAGCTCGGTCTTGCCCCGGATGTCCAGCTTGAACCCCTCCTGCAGCGCCTGCAGGATGGCCACGGTGCGGGCGTTGACGTGGATGCGGTACGCTGGGGACAGGACGTGCTCGCGGTCACCCAGTGTCCCCATGTCCCCCTGTCCCCATGTCCCCATATCCCCCTGTCCCCCATCCCCATGTTCCCCTGTCCCCATATCCCCATGTCCCCCTGTCCCCATGTTCCCCTGTCCCCATATCCCCATGTCCCCCTGTCCCCATGTCCCCATATCCCCCTGTCCCCCATCCCCATGTTCCCCTGTCCCCATATCCCCATGTCCCCCTGTCCCCATGTCCTCATGTCCCCATGTCTCCTTGTCCCCATGTCCCCATATCCCCATATCCCCCCGTCCCCATGTCCCCTTGTCCCCATGTCCCCTGTCCCCATATCCCCATATCCCCCTGTCCCCATATCCCCATGTCCCCCACATGTCCCCACCATCACCCCTCAGCCCCCTCTATCCCCCCACATTCATTTGGGACAGGTTGGGGACACCTTGGTGTTGGGGACACCTTGAGGACATTAGGGACACTCACACAAAGGTTGGGGACACCTTGGGGACCCCCAGGTGTTGGGACAGATGGAGAACACCCACACAGGGCTTGGGGACACCTTGGGGACACCCTGGGGACACCTTGGGGACACCTTGGGGACACTGGGGACACATTGGGGACACGTTGGGGACACTGGGGACACTCACGCAGGCCGGTGGACTCCATGCGCGACGCGGTGTTGACGGTGTCCCCAAACAGGCAGTACCGCGGCATCGTCAGCCCCACCACACCCGCCACGCAGGGCCCTGAAGGGGGCGGAGCCTCAGAGGGGGGCGTGTCCAACACGGGGGGTGTGGCCAAAAGGGGGTGTGGCCTCGGTTTGGGGGCGTGGCCAAGGGTTACGGCCAATGAGTGTTGGCCAAGTGGAATGTTGGCCAAGAGATGATGAGTTGGGGTGTGGCCAAGAAGGGGCGTGGCTAATATGGGGCGGGGGTGGTGGGCGTGGTCATGAAGGGCGTGGCCAGGGGGTGTGGCCAAGGCTTATGACCAATGGGTCCCAAGCAGGTGGCGGCCATCTTGAATATTGGCCAAGACCCAATGGAGCTTAGCGACTCATGGCACAAGTAGGGGGCGTATCAAGAGGGGCGTGGCCAAATGGGCGTGGTCACGGGGGCGTGGCCAAGGCCTATGACTACTAGGTCCCAACCACTAGGTGGCGGCCATCTTGAATATTGGCCAAGACCCAATGGCGCTTGGCGACTCATGACACAAAAACGGGACCTATCAAGAGGGGCGTGGCCAAATGGGCGTGGTAACGGGGCGTGGTCAAAGGGGCGTGGCCGGGGGGGCGTGGCCATGCCTTACAACCACCAGGTCCCAACCAAGAGCTGGCGGCCATCTTGAATATTGGCCAAGACCCAATGGTGCCTGGCGACTCATGACACAAGAGCGGGACCTATCAAGAGGGGTGCGGCCAAATGGGCGTGTCCCGAGGGGGCGTGTCCATAGGGGCGTGACCAGGGGGCGTGGCCAAAGCTTATGACCCAACCACCAGGTGGCGGCCATCTTGAATATTGGCCAAGACCCAGTGGCGCTTGGCGACTCATGACACGAAAACGGGACCTATCAAGAGGGGTGTGGCCAAATGGGTGTGTCCCAAGGGGGCGTGGCCATAGGAGCGTGGCCAGGGGGCGTGGCCAAAGCTTACGACCCGACCACCAGGTGGCGGCCATCTTGAATATTGGCCAAGACCCTACGGAGCTTGGCAACTCATTACATAAGAACGGGACCTATCAAGAGGGGTGTGGCCAAATGGGTGTGTCCCAAGGGGGCGTGGTCAAAGGGGCGTGGCCGGGGGGGCGTGGCCAGAGCTTATGACCCAACCACCAGCTGGTGGCCATCTTGAATATTGGCCAAGACCCAATGGAGCTTAGCGACGCATGACAAAAGTAGGGGGCGTATCAAGAGGGGCGTGGCCAAATGGGTGTGTCCCAAGGGGGCGTGGACATAGGGACGTGACCAGGGGGCGTGGCCAAAGCTTATGACCCAACCACCAGCTGGCGGCCATCTTGAATATTGGCCAAGACCCAATGGCGCTTGGCGACCCATGACACGAAAACAGGACCTATCAAGAGGGGTGCGGCCAAATGGGCGTGGTAACGGGGCGTGGTCAAAGGGGCGTGGCCTGGGGGGGGCGTGGCCATGCCTTACAACCACCAGGTCCCAACCAAGAGATGGCGGCCATCTTGAAGATTGGCCAAGACCCAATGGCGCTTGGCGACTCATGACACGAAAACGGGACCTATCAAGAGGGGTGTGGCCAAATGGGTGTGTCCCAAGGGGGCGTGGCCATAGGAGCGTGGCCAGGGGGCGTGGCCAAAGCTTATGACCCAACCACCAGCTGGCGGCCATCTTGAATATTGGCCAAGACCCAACGGAGCTTGGCAACTCATTACATAAGAACGGGACCTATCAAGAGGGGTGTGGCCAAATGGGTGTGTCCCAAGGGGGCGTGGTCAAAGGGGCGTGGCCGAGGGGGCGTGGCCAGAGCTTATGACCCAACCACCAGCTGGCGGCCATCTTGAATATTGGCCAAGACCCAATGGAGCTTAGCGACTTATGACAAAAGTAGGGGGACCTATCAAGAGGGGCGTGGCCAAATGGGTGTGTCCCAAGGGGGCGTGGCCACAGGGGCGTGACCAGGGGGCGTGGCCAAAGCTTATGACCCAACCACCAGCTGGCGGCCATCTTGAATATTGGCCAAGACCCAATGGCGCTTGGCGACCCATGACACGAAAACGGGACCTATCAAGAGGGGCGTGGCCAAATGGGCGTGGTAACGGGGCGTGGCCATAGGGGCGTGTCCAGGGGGCGTGGCCAAAGCTTATGACCCAACCACCAGGTGACGGCCATCTTGAATATTGGCCAAGACCCAACGGAGCTTGGCAACTCATTACATAAGAATGGGACCTATCAAGAGGGTTGTGGTCAAATGGGCGTGTCCTGAGGGGGCGTGTCCAAAAAAGGGGGCGTGTCCTCACCCGAGTGGAGGCCGATGCGGATGCGGACGGGCACCTCGGGCATGTGGCGCATCTTGAAGGTGCCGACGGAGCTGAGGATGTCCAGGGACATGTTGGCGATCTCGCCGGCGTGCCGGTTGCCGTTGCGCTTGGGCAGCCCCGACGCCACCATGTAGGCGTCACCGATGGTCTCCACCTGCACCGGGGGACACGGGACGTGTCACCGGGGTTGGGGGGGACACGTCCGAGGACGCCCCGATGTCAAGGTGGCGCCTCCTGGTTGGTGGGGGTGGGATTGGTGTGGTTGTGGCTATTGGTGGCCACCATGGTTTGGAGGCCACCAGGGAGATGTGGTAGCTTGGGGGTGACACTTGAGGACCTTGGGGACACTGAGCCATATGGAGGTGGCCAAAGGGTGTCCCCAGGGGTCAATGGGGTGGGTGGGAGGTTCTGGAGATGTTTGGGGGGTTCTGGAGATACTTGGGGGGGTCCTAGAGATGTTCTGGGGAGTCCTGGAGGTACTTATGGGGCTCTGGAGACATTTGGGGGGGTGGTCCTGGAGATACTTATGGGGCTCTAGAGACATTTGGGGGGGTTCTGGAGATACTTGGGGGGTCCTGGAGATACTTATGGGGCTCTAGAGACATTTGGGGAGGTCCTGGAGATATTTGGGGGGTCTTGGAGATGTTTTGAGGAGTCCTGGAGGTACTTATGGGGCTCTAGAGACATTTGGTGGGTTCTGGAGATGTTTGGGGGGTCCTGGAGATACTTAGGGGGTCCTGGAGACGTTTTGAGGAGTCCTGGAGGTACTTATGGGGCTCTAGAGACATTTGGGGGGGTTCTGGAGATGTTTCAGGGGGTTCTGGAGATACTTGGGGGGTCCTGGAGATACTTATGGGGCTCTAGAGACATTTGGTGGGGTTCTGGAGATGTTGGGGGGTCCTGGAGATACTTATGGGGTTCTAGAGACATTTGGTGGGGTTCTGGAGATACTTGGGGAGTCCTGGAGATACTTATGGGGCTCTAGAGACATTTGGGGGCATCCTGGAGATGTTTGAGAGGTTCTGGAGATACTTGGGGGGTCCTGGAGATACTTATGGGGCTCTAGAGACATTTGGGGGGGTTCTGGAGATGTTGGAGGGGTTCTGGAGATACTTATGGGGCTCTAGAGACATTTAGGGGGGTTCTGGAGATACTTGGGGGGTCCTGGAGATAACTGGGGGGGGTCCTGAAGGTACTTCAGGGATGTCACTAAGGTCCCAGGACAACGTGGCCACCAGAGTCACAGACACCTCAGAGATGTCACTAAGGACCTTGGGGACCCGTTGCCACCTTCATTTGGTGGCCATGTGCCTGTGACCCCTTGGGTGGGCCCGTGGCCACCAGCACCACGGGGTGGCCACATCACTTTGGAGATGTCCCCAAGGACCACGGGGACACCTGTGGTGGCCACATTAGAAGCCGTGACCCGAGGGGACAAGGACACCACGTGTCCGGGGGAGTGGCCACGTCACCTTGTAGACGTCGTGGGAGCCGATGATGGCGTCGAAGAGGGTGTAGAGGTCGTTGAGGAGGTCGACCACCTCAATGGGTTCGCTCATGGCCGAGATGGTGGTGAAGCCCACGATGTCGCTGAAGTAAAGTGTCACCTCCTCGAAGTACTCGGGCTCCACGGGTGTCCCCATCTTCAGAGCTTGGGCCACCGACCTGCGGTGACACCAGGGACACACGGTGGTGGCCACCAACTCTAAGGTGGCCAAGGTTCTCCAGAACTTCCCCGCGGCCACAGAGGGACCCACGTGTCCTGAGTGGGGCCTTGGCCACCAGTTTGTGGTGGCCCAGGGGACAATGGGGGTCTCCAGGGTCTCCAGAACTTGCCCTTGGCCCAGGAGGGACTAACATGTCCCCATGTGGCCACCTCAACACCCTCCAGCCCCACGTTTATGGGTGGGGTCAACAGACCATGGTCAACCTCAATGGCCACATCTCAGCCCCCTCCAGCCCCATAGTGGTGGTGGAGCCAACAGACCATGGTCAATGGGTCATGGTCAACAGACCATGGTCAACCTCAGTGGCCACATCTCAACCCCCTCCAGCCCCATAGTGGTGGGTGGGGCCAACAGACCATGGTCAATGGGTCATGGTCAACAAGTCATGGTCAACAGACCATGGTCAACCTCAGTGGCCACATCTCAGCCCCCTCCAGCCCCATAGTGGTGGTGGGGCCAACAGACCATGGTCAATGGGTCATGGTCAACAGACCATGGTCAACCTCAATGGCCACATCTCAACCCCCTCCAGCCCCATAGTGGTGGGTGGGGCCAACAGACCATGGTCAATGGGTCATGGTCAATGGACCATGGTCAACAGACCATGGTCAACCTCAATGGCCACATCTCAGCCCCCTCCAGCCCCACAGAGGTGGGTGGGGCCAACAGACCATGGTCAATGGGTCATGGTCAACAGACCATGGTCAACTTCAATAGCTACATCTCAACCACCTCCAGCCCCACAGAGGTGGGTGGGGCCAACAGACCATGGTCAATGGGTCATGGGCAACAGACCATGGTCAACCTCAGTGGCCACATCTCAACCCCCTCCAGCCCTATAGTGGTGGGTGGGGCCAACAGACCATAGTCAATGGGTCATGGTCAACAGGTCATGGTCAATAGGTCATGGTCAACAGACCAGGGTCAACCTCAATGGCCACATCTCAACCTCCTCCAGCCCCACATTTATGGGTGGGGCCAACAGACCATGGTCAATGGGTCATGGTCAACAGGTCATGGTCAACAGGTCATGGTCAACAGACCATGGTCAACCCCAATGGCCACATCTCAGCCCCCTCCAGCCCTATACTGGTGGGTGGGGCCAACAGACCATGGTCAATGGGTCGTGGTCAACAGGTCATGGTCAACAGACCATGGTCAACCTCAATGGCCACATCTCAACCCCCTCCAGCTCCATAGTGGTGGGTGGGGCCAACAGACCATGGTCAATGGGTCATGGTCAACAGACCATGGTCAACCTCAATAGCCACATCTCAACCCCCTCCAGCCCCATAGTGGTGGGTGGGGCCAACAGACCATGGTCAATGGGTCATGGTCAATGGACCATGGTCAACCTCAACCTGCCCCATGTGGCCACCTCAACCCCCTCCAGCCCCACAGGAGGTGAGTGGAGCCAATGGTTCATGGTCAACAGACCATGGTCAACAGACCATGGCCAACCTCAACCTGTCCCCAATGGCCACCTCAACCCCCACCGAGCTCCATGCCACCACCCCAACCCCCCACTCGTGACCCTCAGTGCCCCATAGGACACAATATGGCCGCGTCCCCGCCCCGGGCACCCACGGGGGCAGCATCTGGGTGAGGAGCCGGTCGGTCTTCTGCTTCTCGATCTCCAGCTCCTCGGTCCTCTCGCGGATCAGGTCCTCCAGGTTGCTGGAGTATTGCTCCAGCATGCGCAGCATCGAGTCGATGATGTTGGTCTTGCGGCCCTTGTTGATGGCCTTGAACTTGGGAGGGGGACACGGGGGTCCGTATAGGCCCATATGGCCCATAGAGACCCATAGAGACCCATAGAGACCCATAGAAACCAGCATCAAGTCAAGGTTGTTGGTCTGGTGGCCCTTGTTGATGGTCTCCAACTGGCCAGGGGAGGGGACATGGGGTCCTATAGACACTTATGGCCCAGGCCAGACCCATAGAGACCTGTATAGACTTGAATAGATCCTTAAAGACACATAGAGACCCCTAGAGACCCATAGAGACCAGCATCAAGTCAAGGGCATTGGTCTGGTGGCCCTTGTTCATGGTCTCCAACTGGCCAGGGGAGGGGCCATGGGGTCCCTATAGGGACATATAGACCCGTATAGACCCATAGAGTCCCATACTGGTCCCACCTCCCCCATACTGGTCCCAGCACCCTATACTGGTCCCACCAACCCATATTGGTCCTATCTTCCCCATACTGGTCCCACCACCCCATACTGGTCCCACCTCCCTCATACTGGTCCCACCACCTCATACTGGTCCCACCTCCTCCATACTGGTCCCACCACCCCCATACTGGTCCCACCACCCCATACATGTCCCAGTCCCCCATAACTCATCCCACCCCACCCATACTGGTCCCAGCAGCTCATACTGGTCCCATGTCCCCCATATTGGTCCCACCAGCTCATAGTGGTCCCACCTCCCCCATACTGATCCCACGCCCCCCACACTGGCCCCACCACCTCATACTGGTCCCACCACCCCCTACTGGTCCCACCTCCTCCATACTGGTCCCACGCTCCCCATATTGGTCCCACCACCCTATAGTGGTCCCATGTCCCCCATAGTGGTCCCACCACCCCCATACTGGTCCCACAGCCCCGTAACTGGTCCCACCACCCCATACGTGTCCCAGTCCCCCATAACTCATCCCACCCCACCCATACTGGTCCTACCACCTCATACTGGTCCCACCACCTCATACTGATCTCACCACCCCATACTGGTCCCACCTCCTCCATACTGGTCCCACCACCTCATACTGGTCCCATGCACCTCATACTGGTCCCACCACCCCATACATGTCCCAGTCCCCCATAACTCATCCCACGTCGCCCATACTGGTCCCAGCACCCCCTACTGGTCCCACCTGGTCGAAGATCTGGTCGATGGTGGGCCTGCGCTCGGGCTGCTCGCTCCAGCACTGCTTCATCAGGTGGATGCACTCCAGCGGCGCCTGGTCGGCCGACACGGCCGGGCGACACAGCGGGGGCGGCCGACGCACCTTCTCGATGATCTCTGGGGACACCCGTGTCACCGGGGTGGGGGGCCGGGGCGCGGGGTGGGGGCCCGGGGGGAGCTGGAGGGGTTGGGGGTCAACTGGTGGGGGTGAAATGGGGGTGAGGGGACGTGGGAGGTTCTGGAGATGTTTGGTGGGTTCTGGAGAAGTTTGGTGGGTTCTGGAGATGTTTGGTGGATGTTTGGTGGGTTCTGGAGATGTCTGGTGGGTTCTGGAGATACTTGGGGGCTCTGGAGATGTTTGGTGGGTTCTGGAGATACTTGGGGGGTCCTAAAGGTAATTGGGAGGTCACTGGTGGGTTACTGAGAGGTCACTGGTGTTACTGGGAGGTCACTGGTGTTACAGGGAGGTCACTGGTGTTACTGGGAGGTCACTGGTGATATTAGGAGGTCACTGGTGGGTTACTGGGAGGTCACTGGTGTTACTGGGAGGTCACTGGTGCTACTGGTGAGTTACTGGTATTACAGGGAGGTCATTGGTGCTACTGGTGAGTTACTGGTGATATTGGGAGGTGACTGGTGTTACTGGGAGGTCACTGGTGATACTGGGAAGTCACTTGTGTTACTGGGAGGTCACTGGTGATACTGGAAGGTCACTGGTGATACTGGGAGGTCACTGGTGTTATTGGGAAGTCACTGGTGGGTGACTGGTGTTACTAGGAGGTCATTGGTGTTGCTGGGAGGTCACTAGTGATACTGGGAGGTCACTGGTGTTACTGGGAGGTCACTGATGTTACTGGGAGGTTACTGGTGGGTTACTGGGAGATGACTGGTGATACTGGGAGGTCACTGGTGATACTGGGAGGTCACTGATGTTACTGGGACGTCACTGGTGAGTTACTGGGAGGTCATTGCTGATACTGGGAGGTCACTGGTGTTACTGGGAGGTCACTGGTGCTACTGGGAGGTCACTGGTGCTACCGGGAGGTGGTGGGTGTACCTTCGGGGGGCAGCCCCAGCATGCAGTAGGGGGCGCTGCGGCAGATCACCTCCTGCATGATGATGCCGATGCCGTAGACGTCGCCGCGGAAGGAGCCGCGTCGCTCGAGCGCCGCGTCGCGCAGCAGCTCCGGCGCCGTCCACAGCCGCTCTGGAAGGGGGCGGGGCCGCGCTGGGACACGCCCCCTACTCCACAAGCCACGCCCCTTCCCGCTAAGCCACGCGGTGGGGACGTCCCGGGATGTTGTGGGTGGGAGGTGCCCTCAATGGGAGGACACGCCCCCAATGGGAGGCCACGCCCCCAATGGGAGGCCACGCCCATGACTGGAAGACACGCTCCTTGCCCCTAAGCCCCGCCCCTTCCCTCTAAGCCACGCCTCCTTGAATAGGGAGACTCCTACAGGTGGAGATGTCTCAGGATGTTGTGGGGAGGCCACACCCCCAACGAGAGGCCACGCCCACTCTATGGCGGCCCCACCCCTAATCCAAAGCCCATGCCTTATCCCAGAGGCCCCGCCCCCAGTTCTATGGCCACGCCCACACCCAGGAGGCCACATCCCTAATCCAAAGGCCCCACCCCCGGTTCTGTGGCCCCACCCACATAATGGAGGCCCCGCCCTGGTTCTATGGCCACACCCACATCCTGGAGGCTCCACCCCTAATCCAACAGCCCTGGTTCTATGGCCCCGCCCACATCATGGAGGTCCCGCCCACATCACAGAGACCACACCCCCCCAATCTATGGCCCCGCCCACATATCAGAGACCACACCCTCCAATCTATGACCCCACCCACATCCCGGAGTCCGCACCCCTAATCCAAAGGCCCTGGCCCTGGTTCTATGGCCCCAGCCCTGGTTCTATGGCCCCGCCCACATCATGGAGGCCACGCCCCCATCCCAGAGGCCCCGCCCCCTTACCCTGCGCCTGGGGGGCGGGGGTCGGCACCCGCTGGGCCTCCAGCAGCTCGTTGTAGCCGTGGTCGGTGACCTTGAGCACGAAGCGCCCGTCCACCACGCAGTTGCGTGACTTGAGGCGCCCGTGGACCACGTCGCGGTGGTGGAGGTAGCGCACCCCCTAGAGGACACCGGGGGACACGCCGTCATGGCCGCCACCACCGACATGACGGCCACCAGCATGGGCGTCAACATGGCCAACACAATGGGCACCATCATGGCTGATATCATGGCTACCATCTTCATCATGGCCACCAACATGGACATCAACATGGCCAATGCCAGGGCCAATATCATGGCTGCCACCACCACCATCATGGCTACCACCATGGCCAATATCATGGCCACTAGCATGGACTTCAACATGGCCACCACCATGGCCAATATCATGGCCGCCACCACCACCATCATGGCCACCACAATAGACATCAACATGGCCAACACAATGGCCACCACCATGGTCATCACCAGGGCCAGTATCATGGCCACCACCACCATCATGGCTACCACCATGGACATCAACATGGCCAACACAATGGCCACCATCATGGCCACCACCACCAACACAATGGCTACCATCATGGACATCAACATGGACATCTCCATGGCCAATATCATGGCCGCCACCACCACCATCATGGCTACCACCATGGGCATCAACATGGCCAACATCATGGCCATCACCAGGGCCAATATCATGGCCACCAGCATGGACATCAACATGGCCAATATCATGGCGGCCACCACCACCATCATGGCTACTAACATGGGCATCAACATGGCCAACACAATGGGCACCACCGTGGTCATCACCAGGGCCAGTATCATGGCCACCACCACCACCATCATGGCTACCACCATGGACATCAACATGGCAACCACCAAGACCATTCCCATGGCCACCAGCACCACCATGGCCACCACCAAGACCATCTCCATGGCCACCAGCACCACCATGGCCACCACCAAGACCATCTCCAATGGTCACCAACACCACCATGGCCACCACCAAGACCATCTCCATGGCCACCACCACCACCACCATGGCCATCACCAAGACCATCCCCATGGCCACCACCACCACCATGGCCACCACCAAGACCATCCCCATGGCCACCACCACCATGGCCACCATCAAGACCATCTCCATGGCCACCAACACCACCATGGCCATCACCACTACCACAGCGACCAGAACCCTATGGCCACCACCAAGACTATCTCCATGGCCACCACCAGCATGGCCACCACCAAGACCATCCCCATGGCCATCACCACCACCATGGCCACCACCAACTGCATCCCCATGGCCACCATCCCCATGGCCACCACCAAGACCACTACCATGGCCACCACCACCACCATGGCCACCACCAAGACCATCTCCATGGCCACCAACACCACCAAGACCACCTCCATGGCCACCTCCTCTCCCATGACCACCGTGTCCCCCCCGAGCTGGTTGTCACCTTGATGAGGTCGATGAGGAGGGAGGACTTGAACATCCAGTCGAGCTTCATGTCCTCGTTGCGCAGCAGGTCCTCCAGGCTGCCGCGCGAGCAGTGCTCCGACACGATGGCGAAGATCCCGCAGTCGTGGAAGAAGCCCAGGAACAGGTTGACGTTCTCGTGCCGCAGGTCGCGCAACTGTCCCCAAGGCAGAGGACAACATGGGACGGGGCCCCGGGGGTGTCCCCAAGGCCGGGGTTGTCCCCATGACCCAATGTTGAACCCAAGACCCATCTTTGTCCCCCATGACCCAGTGTTGTCCCCATGACTCAACCTTGCCCATCATGACCAAGTGATGTCCCCATGACCCAACATTGTCCCCACGACTCAACCTTGTCCATCATGATCAAGTGATGTCCCCATGACCCAACATTGTCCCCATGACCCAACCTTGCCCATCATGACCAAGTGATGTCCCCATGACCCAACATTGTCCCCATGACCCAACATTGTCTCCACGACTCAACCTTGCCCATCATGACCAAGTGATGTCCCCATGACCCAACGTTGTCCCTCATGACCCAACATTGTCCCCATGACCCATCATTGTCCTCATGACCCATCATTGTTCCCCATGATCCAACATTGTCCCCATGACCCACCGTTGTCCTCCATGACCCACCGTTGTCCCCATGACCCACTGTTGTCCCCCATGACCACATGTTGTCCCTGATGACCCAACGTTGTCCCTCATGACCTAATGTCATCCCCTTGACCCAACATTGTCCCCCATGACCCAACATTGTCCCCCATGACCACATGTTGTCCCTGATGACCCAACGTTGTCCCTCATGACCTAATGTCATCCCCATGACCCAACATTGTCCCCATGACCTATTGTTGTCTCCCATGACCCAACACTGTCCCCATGACCCATTGTTGTCCCCCATGGCCAAACGTTGTCCCCATGACCACATGTTGTCCCCCATGACCCAACATTGTCCCCCATGACCCAACATTGTCCCCATGACCCACTGTTGTCCCCCATGACCACATGTTGTCCCTGATGACCCAACGTTGTCCCTCATGACCTAATGTCATCCCCTTGACCCAACATTGTCCCTCATGACCCAACATTGTCCCCCACGAGCAACGTTGCCCCATGACCCACCATTGTCCCCATGACTCAACGTTGTCCATCATGACCAAGCCATGTCCCCATCACCAAATGTTGTCCCCCATGACCCACCATTGTCCCCCATGACCCAACATTGTCCCCATGACCCATTGTTGTCCCCCATGACCCAACATTGTCCATCATGACCAAGCAATGTCCCCATGACCCAACATTGTCCCCCATGCCCCAACATTGTCCCTCATGCCCCAACATTGTCCCTCATGCCCCCATATTGTCCCCCATGCCCCCATATTGTCCCCACCTTGCAGAAGACCAACTTGGTGGCCGGTTTCACCTCATTGTGCTGCTCTCCAGGGAACTTCTTCAGCCACACCCAGTCACCCTGGGGGACAGAGCGGGTGACACCTGAGCACCCCGCAACCTGCGTCCCCCCAACACCCCGGGGACACCCGGAGGTGACACCTTCCTCATCCTCCAACCCCCCATGTCAACCAAAAGCCACCAACTCACCCCAAACCCACCCCCAACCCCAAATCAAGGTAGGGTGGTGGGTGGGGGATGGGGCGGAGCAGGAGTGAATTTTTGGGGTGAAACGGTGGGTTTTTGGCGTTCAACTTACCTGCACGGAGGCGACAAGGCCCTGCTGGTTAAACAAAAGGAGAAGGAGGGGGAGGTGGCTGTTGGCCTTCGTGTTTTCGGCTCCCTGCGGGTGAAGGGAGCTTGTCAATCACGGCCGCCTAAGGCTGTCAATCATCCGGCCGGGACGTGGGGTGGGGTCTCCCAGGTGGGGAGGGGTCACCCCACCCACTCATGGCGGGCGGGAGGGGACAGGGGTGTCCCTGGGGTTGGTGGCCTTGTCGCCCCCGGAGGTGGCAGTTGGGGGAATAGGGGGAGTTGGGGTGATGGGGACATGGGGAGGGGTGATGGGGACACACACACGGCAGGAGGGGGACGTGGGGACATCTCACCTCGGCGATGGCCACGTTGGTGTTGTCGGGGGCGGCGGTGACGCTCTTGACGCTCTTGGTGTCCCCGGCGCTGCGGCCGGCCAGGCTGGTGCGGCTGCCATCCACCTGGGGGTGGGGACACAGGGGACAAGAGGGGACGTGTCAGCCCTGGGGGTGTGGTGGCCAAGGGGACACGTCACCCGTGGGGACACACCAGCCAATGGATCTTCTCCAGGGAAGAATTTGGCCCTGGGGGGGACTTCAGGTCATAGGGACACGTCACCCATTGGGACACATCACCTATAGGGACCCACCTTGGGCCATAGGGACACATCACCCATTCGGACACGTCACATATGGGAACACGTCACCTATAGGGACCCACCTTGGGCCACGGGAACATGTCACCCATTGGGACATGTCACATATGGGAACACGTCACCTATGGGGACCCACCTTGGGCCATGGGGACACATCACCCATTGGGACACGTCACATATGGGGACACGTCACCTATGGGGACCCACCTTGGGCCATGGGGACACATTACCCATTGGGACACGTCACATATGGGAACACGTCACCTATGGGGACCCACCTTGGGCCATGGGACATGTCACCCATTGGGACATGTCACATATGGGGACATGTCACCTATAGGGACCCACCTTGGACCATGGGGACACGTCACCCATTGGGACACAACTCAGGTGATGGTGACATGTCACCCATGGGGACCCACCAGCCAATGGATCTTCTCCAGGGCAGAATTTGGCCCTGGGGGGGACTTCAGGTCATAGGGACATGTCACCCATTGGGACATGTCACATATGGGGACACGTCACCTATGGGGACCCACCTTGGGCCATGGGGACATGTCACCCATTGGGAAATGTCATGACCCAAGGGGATCTTGGTCACGGGGGACATCTTAAGCCACAGGGACACTGGAGACGTCACCCACAGGGACACGTCACCCATGGGGACCTCATAGCCCATGGGTGTCCTCTCCAAGGCCATGGGGACACGTCACCCATGAGGACACATCACCCATGAGGTCCCACCAGCCCACATTCTCCTCCCAAGGCCAAAACCAACCACAGGTTGGACTCGAAGCCACAGTGTCACCTTCCCAGCCACCCCAGGTGCCACCGAGTCCCCTGAGCCACTGTGGCCACCACAGAAATGTCCCCCCCCGGTGTCCCTCACCCGTTTGCTGCTCTGGGTGTTGATGAAGGTCAAGTCCTCCATGGTCAAGATGATCTTGTTGGGTCCCTTCATCAACTGGGCCTGTTGGATGCGGCGCCTGCGGGGAGGGGACACGGGAGCTGCCGGGTTGTCCCCAAAGTGTCCCCAGTGTCCCCCCAGGAGGTGGTGGCACCCACCTGATGTAGCAGGCGAGGGCGGCGCCCGCTGCCACCAGGGCAGCGATGAGGAGGAAGAGGAGGAGGATGAAGGTGGCGTCCAGGCCTGGGGTGGAGGGAAGGGGTGGAGGGGTGGGATGGAGAAGCCACCCGTGGTGGCCCGTGGTCACCTACGGCACCCATGGCCACCTTATGGTCATGGATGGCAACCGTGGTCACCTCTGGTCACCTTTGGTCAACTGTGGCCACCTGTGGCACCCATGACACCCCATGGTCATCTCTGGTCAACCATGGCCACCTACAACACCCATGGTCATCCATGACCACCTAATGGTCATGGACGGTCACCTGTGGTCACCTCAGGTTAACCATGGCCACCTGTGATGCTCAGGACACACCATGGTCACCCATGGCCACCTCTGGTCAACCATGGCCACCTGTCACATCTGCGACACATGTGGTCATCCATGGTCACCCATGGTCAATCGTGGCCACCTCTGGTCACCCATGGCCACCAGTGACACCCATGACACACCACGGTCACCTGTGGCCACCTGTGGTCACCCATGGCCACCTATGACATCTATGACACCCATGGTCACCCATGACTCACCATGGTCACCCATGGCCACCTGTGACACCCATGATCCCCCATGGTCACCCATGTCCATCTATGGCCCATCATGGTCACCCATGGCCACCTCTGGTCAACCACGGCCACCAATGGCCACCCGTGGTCACCTATGGTCAACCATGACCACCTACAACACCCATGACCCCCCATGGCCATCTATGGCCCATCATGGTCACCCATGGCCACCAATGGCCACCTATGGTCACCTATGGCCACCCATGGTCACCTATGGTCAACCACGACCACCTACAACACCCATGACCCCCCATGACCACCTATGGCCCACCATGGTCACCTATGGTCACCCCTGGTCAACCATGGCCACCAATGGCCACCCATGGTCACCTATGGTCAACCATGACCACCTACAACACCCATGACCCCCCATGGCCATCTATGGCCCATCATGGTCACCTATGGCCACCAATGGCCACCCATGGTCGCCTATGGTCAACCACGACCACCTACAACACCCATGACCCCCCATGACCACCTATGGCCCACCATGGTCACCTATGGTCACCTATGGTCAACCATGGACACCAATGGCCACCCATGGTCACCTATGGCCACCCATGGTCACCTATGGTCAACCACGACTACCTACAACATCCATGACCCCCCATGACCACCTATGGCCCACCATGGTCCCCCATGGCCACCAATGGCCACTCATGGTCAACCATGACCACCTACAACACCAATGGCCACCCATGGTCAACCACGATCACCTACAACACCCATAACCCCCCATGACCACCTATGGCCCACCATGGTCACCCATGGCCACCAATGGCCACCCATGGTCAACCACGACCACCTACAACACCCATGACCCCCCATGACCCCCTGTGGTCACCCATGGCCACCCATGACCCCCTGTGGTCACTGGCCCCGCCCACTCACCCCCATTGCAGATGGTCCCCGACTCAAACCAACACCCGGCGTCGGTGCCGGGGCTGGAGCCGTGTGGCCAATGGACGCGGTGGCCGCGGTAGCTCAACCCCCGCGTCCCCGGGTCCAGCCCGTAGACCGGCCACAGGTGGTCGCCCTTGTTGTCCGTGTCCAACACCACGTAGGGGACGGTGACGTCCCCGTCCTCGCCGACGGAGAAGTTCTGGCAGAAACCCTCCAGCTGGAAGTCGCGGATGTTCTCGGCCACGCTGGTGCCCATCACCCAGCGGCCCGTGCGGCGCGTGGCCTCCACGGCCGCCGCCAGGAAGTGGATGGAGTTGTAGATGGTGGCGAAGAGGGGGTGGACCTGGGTGGGAGGAGAGAGAGGAGGTGACACGGGGTGACAAAGGGGCCACCAGGAGCTCCAGGTGGTCATGGTGACACCTGGAGGATGATGATGGTGTTGGGTGGGGTCATCTCCACCCAAGCTGTGGGCGTCTCTACCCAATGATGTTGGTCATGGTCATCACCCAATGGTGTTGGCCATGGTCATCTCAACTCAACGCTGTTGGCCATGGCCATCACCCAATGGTGTTGGCCATGGTCATCTCAACTCAATGTTGTTGGCCATGGTCATCACCCAATGATGTTGGCCATGGTCATCTCAACCCAATGCTGTTGGCCATGGTCATCTCAACTCAAGGCTGTTGGCCATGGTCATCACCCAATGATGTTGGCCATGGTCATCACCCAGTGCTGTTGGCCATGGTCATCTCAGCTCAATGCTGTTGGCCATGGTCATCACCCAAAGCTGTTGGCCATGGTCATCTCTACTCAACGCTGTTGGTCATGGTCATCACCCAGTGCTGCTGACCATGGTCATCTCTATCCAATCCATGGTCATCTCTACCCAATGACGTTGGTCATGGTCATCTCCACCCAATGCTGTTGACCATGGTCATCTCTACCCAATGCTGTTGGCCATGGTCATCTCAACTCAACGCTGTTGGCCATGGTCATCTCTACCCAATCCATGGTTATCTCAACTCAACACTGTTGGCCATGGTCATCTTCCCTGGAGATGCCTCCAATCTCCCTGGAGATGCCACCAAACCCCCCAGAGATGCCACCAAACCCCCCACAGATGCCACCAAACCCCCCACAGATGCCTCCAAATCCCCCAGAGATGCCCCCAAACCCCCCTGAAGATGCCTCCACCCCCCTGGAATTGTCCCCAAACCCCCTGGAGATGCCACCAAACCCCTCACAGATGCCACCAAACCCCCCGCAGATGCCTCCAAACCCCCTGGAGATGCCACCAAACCCCTCCTACCTCACCTGCGCGGGGTCGATGTGCGCGGGGACCTCATAGGCCTCCTTGGCCTCCTGCAGGATCTCGCGGAAGTTGCCGTCGGGCGAGTCGATGGTGACGGTGAGGACAGCGTCATAGGCCAAGCGCAGTTTGGTGTTGTTGGCCAGCGCGGGGTAGGAGACGCGGCGATAGGGCAGCGGGAAGGTGAGGGCGTCGTAGGGGACGAAGACGTAGGTGCCATCGGTCATGCCCAGGTCCTCGGCCTCCTCCAATAGGACGCGCTGCTCCTCGCCGCCCAGCAGGACCGAGTGCATGCACATCAGCACCACTGCGGGGACACGGGGACAGTGGGGTCACCGGCGGACATGTGGGGACGTGAGGGACATGGGGGACATGGGGGGACATGGGGAGACATGTGGGACATGTGGGACGTGATGGGACAATAGGGGGATGTGGGGATCATGGGAAGACATGGAGATCATGGTGGGGACATGGGGGTGACACATGGGACATGGGGGTGATGGTGGGGACACGTGGGACATGGGGGGACATGGTGGGACATGTGGGTCATGGGGGACATGGGGGTGACACATGGGACATGGGGGTGATGGTGGGGACACATGGACATGGGGGGACATGGGGGGATGTGGGGATCATGGGGAGACATGGAGATCATGGTGGGGACATGGGGGTGATACATGGGACATGGGGGTGATGGTGGGGACACGTGGGACATGGGGGGACATGGTGGGACATGACACATGGGGGCGATGGTGGGACATGATGGGACATGGGGGTTATGGGAGTGACACATGGGACATGGGGGTGATGGTGGGGATATGGGGGGACATGATGGGACATGTGGGTCATGGGGGGACATGGGGATGACACATGGGACATGGGGGTGATGGTGGGGATATGGGGGGACATGATGGGACATGTGGGTCATGGGGGGACATGGGGATGACACATGGGACATGGGGGTGATGGTGGGGATATGGGGGGACATGATGGGACATGTGGGTCATGGGGGGACATGGGGATGACACATGGGACATGGGGGTGACGGTGGGGACACGTAGGACATGGGGGGATATGGTGGGACATGGGGGGACATGTGGGTCATGGGAGTGACACATGGGACATGGGGGTGATGGTGGGGACACGTGGGACATGATGGGACAGTGGGGGGATGTGGGGATCATGGGAAGACATGGAGATCATGGTGGAGACATGGGGGTGACACATGGGACATGGGGGTGATGGTGGGGACACGTGGGACGTGGGGGGACATGGTGGGACATGAGGGACATCCATCTCCATCTCCATCCATCCAACTCCATCTCCATCCATCTCCATCTCCATCTCCATCCATCTCCATCTCCATCCACCTCCATCTCCATCCAACTCCATCTCCATCAACCTCCATCTCCATCCAACTCCATCTCCATCCACCTCCATCTCAGTCCATCTTCATCTCCATCCATCTCCACCTCCATCTCCATCCATCTCCATCTCCATCCATCTCCATCCATCTCCACCTCCATCCATCTCCATCTCCATCCATCTCCATCTCCATCCATCTCCATCCATCTCCATCTCCATCTCCATCCATCTCCATCCCCATCCACCTCCATCTCCATCCATCTCCATCCATCTCCATCCACCTCCATCCATCTCCATCTCCATCTCCATCCATCTCCATCCATCTCCATCTCCATCCATCTCATCTCCATATCCATCCATCCATCTCCATCTCCATCTCCATCTCCATCCAACTCCATCTCCATCCATCTCCATCTCCATCTTCATCTCCATCCATCTCCATCTCCATCCACCTCCATCTCCATCCAACTCCATCTCCATCCACCTCCATCTCAGTCCATCTTCATCTCCATCCATCTCCACCTCCATCTCCATCCATCTCCATCTCCATCCATCTCCATCCATCTCCACCTCCATCCATCTCCATCTCCATCCATCTCCATCCATCTCCATCTCCATCTCCATCCATCTCCATCCCCATCCACCTCCATCTCCATCCATCTCCATCCATCTCCATCCACCTCCATTCATCTCCATCCACCTCCATCCATCTCCATCTCCATCTCCATCCATCTCCATCCATCTCCATCTCCATCCATCTCATCTCCATATCCATCCATCCATCTCCATCTCCATCTCCATCTCCATCCAACTCCATCTCCATCCATCTCCATCTCCATCTTCATCTCCATCCATCTCCATCTCCATCCATCTCCACCCACCTCCATCCATCTCCATCTCCATCCACCTCCATCCATCTCCATCTCCATATCCATCCATCCATCTCCATCTCCATCTCCATCCAACTCCATCTCCATCCATCTCCATCTCCATCTTCATCTCCATCCATCTCCATCTCCATCCATCTCCATCTCCATCCACCTCCATCCATCTCCATCTCCATATCCATCCATCCATCTCCATCTCCATCTCCATCCAACTCCATCTCCATCCATCTCCATCTCCATCTCCACCTCCATCCACCTCCATCTCCCTCCAACCTCCACCACCTCCCCCATCCCCCCCGTTACCTCTGACCCCGTCCGCCCTCTGCACCCTCCTCAGCGCCTCCCGGGCCTCATCCTGCTGCGTCCCTAGCGCCGTGACCACGGTGACCGGCAGCCCCCGCGCCCGCAGCTCCTGGGCCACTCCCTGGCCCACCTCCCGCCACGCGTCCCCCGCCGACGTCACCACGGCCACGTGCGCCCACCGGAAGTATCTCAGCACCTCGTGGAGAACCCCAACGGGCTCCGGCATCGGCACCACCAACGTGTCCAACCCCTCGGCGTCCCCCAAGCAGGACCACGACACCAACGGCTTGTTCCAGGTGGCGGCCAATAGCCCGGCGGCGCCGCAGGCGGCCGGGTTGAACGGACCAATCAGAGCGGCGGCGTAACGGTCGAGGTTGAGGAGGTTGGTGACGGCCTGGGGGGTGTCGCAGGGCTCGGTGACCACCACGGCGTCCCACCAGTAGCCGCGGTTGAACGCCGGGTGGCGGTTGAGGCGGGCGACGGCCAATCGGGAGGCGACGTCCGGGAGGGCGTGGCTCAGGATGGGGTCACATGACCAGGGGCCCATGACGCCCATCTTGAAGGTGGCGGCCGAGGTTGGGGATGGGGATTGGAGGAGGAGGAGGAGGAGGAGGAGGAGGAGGTGACGAGGCCACCGGGGGTGGTGGGACAGGCCCAGGAGGGACGGGGGTGGGGTGGGGACACTTGGGGAGGTGGCACTGTGGTGGGACTCAATGTCATGGGAGATGCCACCACCACCATAGGAGATGTCACCATCATGGGAGATGTCACTGTAGGAGATGGCACCATGGTGGGACTCAATGTCATGGGAGATGCCACCACCACCATAGGAGATGTCACTGTGCAAGGTGCCACCATGGGAGACGATGTCACCATCATGGGAGATGTCACCATAGGAGATGTCACCATAGGAGATGTCACCATCATGAGAGATGTCACCATCGTGGGAGATGTCACTGTAGGAGATGGCACCATGGTGGGACTCAATGTCATGGGAGATGCCACCACCACCATGGGAGATGTCACTGTGCAAGATGCCACCATGAGAGATGATGTCACCATCATGAGAGATGTCACCATCAAGGGAGATGTCACCATAGGAGATGATGTCACCATCATGGGAGATGTCACCATCATGGGAGATGTCATTGTGCAAGATGCCACCATGAGAGATGATGTCACCGTCATGGGAGATGCCACCATCATGGGAGATGTCACCATAGGAGGTGTCACCACCATAGGAGATGCCACCACTGTAGGAATCGCCACCATGGGAGATGTCACCATCATAGGAGACGTCATCATGGGAGATGCCACCACCATGAGAGATGTCACTGTGCAAGGTGCCACCATGGGAGACAATGTCACCATCATGGGAGATGCCACCATCATGGGAGATGTCACCATAGGAGATGTCACCATCATGGGAGATGTCACCACCATGGGAGATGTCACTGTAGGAGATGTCACCATCATGGGAGACGTCATCATAGAAGATGATGTCACCATTATGGGAGATGTCACCACCATGAGAGATGTCACTGTGCAAGGTGCCACCATGGGAGGTGTCACCGTGATGGGAGATGTCACCATTGGATATGTCACTGTAGGAGATGCCACCATGGGAGATGTCACCGTCATGGGAGACGTCGTCATCATGGAAGACGTCATCATAGGAGATGATGTCACCATTATGGGAGATGTCACCACCACAGGAGACGTCATCATGGGAGATGTCACCATCATGGGAGATGTCACCATCATGGGAGATGCCACCACTGTAGGAGTCACCATCATGGGAGATGTCACCATAGGAAATGTCACCATGGGAGATGCCATCACTGTGGGAGATGTCACTGGTGGAGGTGCCAGCACTGTAGATGTCACCATCATGGGAGACGCCACCACGATGAGAGATGTCACCATGAGAAGACATGTCACCATGGGAGGTGTCACTATGGGAGATGTCACTGGAGGAGATGTCACCACCATGGGAGATGCCACCACCGTGGGAGATGCCACCACTGTGGGAGATGCCACCATGACAAGAGATGTCGCCATGAGAGATGATGTCACCTTGGAAGATGTCACCACTATGGACGACGTCTCTATTCTGAGAGATGCCATCATCGCGGGAGATGCCACCACTGTGGGAAATGTCACCGGAGATGCCACCACCATGGGATGTGACATTACAGGAGATGCCACCACTTGGGGAGACGATGACGATGTCACAGGAGGTGCCGCAATGCCAGGAAATGTTACCATGGGAGATGCCACCATGTCCAAAGCCACCACAGGTCCCATCCCTGTGGCTGGTGCCACCACAGGGCCACACGGTCATGGGGATGTTGGGGACGTCATTGTGGACATCATTGGGGCTGTTGGGGACCTTCAGGATGTTGGGGATGTCATTTGAGTCATTGGGGACGTCGTTGGGGTCGTTGGGACCATTGGGGACATCGTTGGGGTCATTGGGGCCATTGGGGACGTCGCTGTGGTCACTTGGGACATTGTTGGGGACGTTGTCGGGGACATTGGGGCCATTGGGGCCATCGTTGAGGACGTTGGGGACATCGTTGGGGACATTGGGGACATTGTTGGGGTCCTTGGGGACATTGTTGGGGACATTGGGGACATTGTTGGGGACATTGGAGATGTTGTTGGGGTCCTTGGGGACATCGTTGGGGACATTGGGGACATTGGGTCGGGGGGTCCTCACGCCCGGGGGGGTCCGGTGGCCTCGGGCGATGTCACCACGGTGGGACGGCGGGGACGATGTCACCATGGTGGGACGTCACCTGGGGGAGAGAGCGGGGGTCAGGGGGGCGCCTGGACGCCTGGGTCCCTTATGGGGTTCCCGGATGCCTGGGTCCCTTTTTGGAGGGTCCCCGGACACCTGGGGGGGGTCCTTGGATGCCTGGGATCCATATGGGGATCCCCGGACGCCTGGGTCCCTTATGGGGTTCCCGGACGCCTGGGTCCCATATGGGGGTCCTTGGATGCCTGGGTCCCATATGGGGATCCTCGGACGCCTGGGTCCCTTATGGGGTTCCCAGACGCCTGGGATCCATATGGGGGTCCCTGCATGCCTGGGTCCCTTTTGGAGGGTCCCCGGACGCCTGGGTCCCTTATGGGGTTCCCGGACGTCTGGGTCCCTTATGGAGGTCCTTGGATGCGTGGGTCCCATATGGGGATTCCCGGACGCCTGGGTCCCTTATAGGGTTCCCAGATGCCTGGGATCCATATGGGGGTCCCTGCATGCCTGGGTCCCTTTTGGAGGGTCCCCGGACGCCTGGGTCCCTTTTTGGAGGGTCCCCGGACTCCTGGGTCCCGTGTGGGGGTCCTTGGATGCCTGGGTCCCATCTGGGGATCCCCGGACGCCTGGGTCCCTTATGGGGTTCCTGGACACTTCGGTCCCTTATGGGGGTCCCCGGACGCCTGGGTCCTCACAAGGGGGGGAGGGGGCGGAGCCAGCTCAGCCCCTCCCCCTCCCTTTCCCATCATCCCCCGCGGCTTCTTTAATCCCTCCGGGGGGGTTAAAACCGGGATTATCCGCCCCTCCCCCACCCCCTTCCCCCCCGAGGCCACGTGCGGGGACGGGGTGGGGGGAGGGGAGGGGACACGTCACCCCCCCAATAATCCCCTCCCCCTCCCCCTCCCCCCCCCCCGGTTATTTCTGTCACCTTCATCCCCCGCGGACGGGTCACCCCGTGTGACACCAACGTTGTCACACACGCGTGTGAACGGGACACGTGTCGCACACACACGGGGGACAGGGACCCAGGCGTCCGGGAGGGACCCAGGCATCCGGGGGGGGACACTAATAGGGGAGCCTAATACCCCAATAAGGGACCCAGGTGTCCAGGAGGGACCCAGGCGTCCGGGAGAGGACCTTAATAGGGGACCCGAATATCCCAGAAAAGGACCCAGGCGTCCGGGAGGGACCCAGGTGTCCGGGGGACAGGGAACCTAACACCCCAATAAAGGACCCAGGTGTCCGGGTGGGGACCCTAAAAAGGGACCCAGGCATCCGGGAGGGACCCAGATATCTGGGAAAGGACCCAGGTGTCCGGGAGAGGACCTTAATAGGGGACCCTAATACCCCAGGAAGGGACCCAGGCGTCCGGGTGGGGACCCAGGCGTCCGGGAGGGGACACCAATAACTCAATAAGGGACCCAGGCATCCGGAAGGTCAGAACCCCAGGACTCCAATAGGGGACCCAGGCGTCCGGAGGGGGGAACCCCAATAGGGGACCCTAATGCACCAGGGAGGGACCCAGGCGTTCTGGTGGACGGAACCCCAGGACCCCAATAGGGGACACAGGTGTCTAGGAAGGGACCCAGGCGTCCGGGGTGGGGGACCCCAATAGGGAACCCTAATACCCCAAAAGAGGACCCAGGCGTCCAGGTGGGGACCTCAATACCGAAGAAGGGACCCAGGCATCCGGGAGGGGGGGACCCCAATAAGGGACTCACGTGTTTGGGAGGGGACATTAATAGGGGACCCAGGCATCCAGGGGGGGACCCCAATACCCCAGGAAGGGACCCAGGTGTCTGGGAGGGGACCCCAATAAGGGACCCAGGTGTTTGGGAAGGAACCCTAATAGGGGACCCAGGCATCCGGGGGGGGTGATACACACCTCAATAGAGGACCCAGGCGTCCGGGTGGGGACCCTAATACCCCGGGAAGGGACCCAGGCATCCCGGTGGGGACCCCAAAGGAGGACCCAGGCGTCCGGGAAGGGACCCCCTCAATAACCCAATAGGGGACCCAGGCGTCCAGGAGGGGACGCCCAATAACCCAATTGGGGACCCAGGCATTCGGGAAGGGACCCAGGTGTCCGGGTGGGGACCCCAAAGGAGGACCCAGGCATCCGGGAAGCGACCCCCCAAATAACCCAATAGGGGTCCTAGGCGTCCAGGAAGGGACCCAGGTGTCCGGGTGGGGACCCCCCAATAACCCAATAGGGGACCCAGGTGTCCGGGTGGGGACCCCAATGTGTGACCCTAATACCTCAGGAAGGGACCCAGGCGTCTAGGTGGGGACCCCAAAGGAGGACCCAGGCATCCGGGAAGGGACCCCCTCAATAACCCAATAGGGGTCCCAGGCGTCCAGGAAGGGACCCAGGTGTCCGGGTGGGGACCCCAATATGTGACCCGAATACCCCAGGAAGGGACCCAGGCGTCCGGGTGGGGACCCCCCAATAACCCAATAGGGGACCCAGGTGTCCGGGTGGGGACCCCAATATGTGACCCGAATACCCCAGGAAGGGACCCAGGCGTCCGGGTGGGGACCCCCCAATAACCCAATAGGGGACCCAGGTGTCCGGGTGGGGACCCCAATATGTGACCCAAATACCTCAGGAAGGGACCCAGGCGTCCGGGTGGGGACCCAGGCATCCGGGTGGGGGCCCAGGGGAGGGGTGGGGGGTCCCTTACCTGTCCCCAGGCCCCGCTGGGTGGGTGCTGGGGGGGGGGGAGGGTTGGGGGAGGGAGGATCCGTTGCCCCCCCCCAGACGCCTGGGTCCCCCCCGGACGCCTGGGTCCCCAGGGTGCCCCCACGGCCACCAGCTCCGTGTGCGGCCTGAGCCGGGGGGGGGGGCCCTAATCCCCCCCCCCAACCAGCCAACCAACCCCCCCCCATGTGGGTGTTAATCAGCTTAATGAGACGGGGATTGGGGGGGGTGGGGACAGACGGTGGCACCTGTCGGGGGGACATGGGGACAATGGGGGGGACACAGGGACCTCGCCCCCCGCCTTGTGTGATCCCGCCCCCCAATTCCCAGCAGAAGCCCCAAAATCGCCGTTTTCAGCCCTAAAATCGCTGATTTCAGCCCCCAAACGCCCCCGCCTGTCACTCAAGACCCGACCACGCCCCCTCAGCGCCCCGACCACGCCCCCTCGCTGCCAGACCACGCCCCCACGCAGGCAGCGCGCCAATCACCGCCCTGACCACATCGCCTCCTTGCGGCCGCCACGCCCCCCTCCGCTCGACCCCGCCCCCCCGAGGGCTACGCTCACGCCCCCTCCGTGTGACCACGCCCCTTCCAGCCCGACGCGGCCGCGGCGCCATGTTGGGTAGGGGCGGAAGCGAAAGCGGCGGCGGCGACGGGGCCGGGCGGAAGTGAGGGTGGAGGTGAGGAGGTGCGGGAACTGGGGGATACTGGGGGGATACTGGGGGAACTGGGAGGGGCTGGGGGGGTATTGGGAGCACTGGGAGATACTATTGGGCGCTGGGAGATACTGGGGGGCACTGGGATATACTGAGAGGCACTGGGATATACTGGGAGGTACTGGGGGGCACTGGGAGGTACTGGGGGACTCTGGAGGATACGGGGGGGTACTGGGATATGCTGAGGGGCACTGGGAGATACTGGGGGTCTCTGGAGGATACTGGGGGGTGCTGGGATATACTGGGAGGCACTGGGAGATACTGGGGGTCTCTGGAGGATACTGGGGGGTACTGGGATATACTGGGGGGCACTGGGAGATACTGGGGGACTCTGGAGGATACTGGGAGGCACTGGGATATACTGGGGGGCACTGGGAGATACTGGGGGTCTCTGGAGGATACTGGGGGGTACTGGGATATACTGGGGGGCACTGGGAGATACTGGGGGACTCTGGAGGATACTGGGGGGTACTGGGATATACTGGGGGGCACTGGGAGATACTGGGGGACTCTGGAGGATACTGGGGGGTACTGGGATATACTGGGGGGCACTGGGAGATACTGGGGGACTCTGGAGGATACTGGGGGGTACTGGGATATACTGGGGGGCACTGGGAGATACTGGGGGACTTTGGAGTATACTGGGAGGTACTGGGAGGCATAATGGGAGGCACTGGGAGATACTGGGGGACTCTGGAGGATACTGGGGGGTACTGGGATATACTGGGGGGCACTGGGAGTCGCTGGGGGGCACTGGGAGGCACTGGGAGATACTGGGAGGCACTGGGAGCTACTGGGGGACTTTGGAGGATACTGGGAGGTACTGGGATATACTGGGAGGCACTGGGAGGTACTGGGAGATACTGGGGGACTCTGGAGGATACTGGGAGGCACTGGGATATACTGGGGGGCACTGGGAGGCACTGGGAGATACTGGGGGACTCTGGAGGATACTGGGGGGTACTGGGATATACTGGGGTGCACTGGGAGGTACTGGGAGGTACTGGGAGATACTGGGAGGTACTGGGATATACTGGGGGACTCTGGAGGATACTGGGATATACTGGGAGGCACTGGGAGGTACTGGGGGACTCTGGAGGATACTGGGGGTAGTGGGATATACTGGGAGGCACTGGGAGGTACTGGGAGGTTCTGGGGGACACAGACTGGGGCATAATGGGAGGTATTGGGGGTGATGGTACTGGGAGCACTGGGAGGCAATGTCAGTGGATATACTGGGAGCAATGGGAATGGGGGGTACTGGGGGGCACTGGGAGGTATTGGGGGTGTTGGTACTGGGAGTGCTGGGGGATACTGGGAGCACTGGGACTGGGAGCACTGGGGGGCAATGTGAGTGGATATACTGGGAGCAATGGGAATGGGGGATACTGGGAGGTACTGGGGTGGACTGGGGGTGCTGGGACTGGTCCATACTGGTCCATACTGGTGTCTCGCAGATGACGATCCACAACCTGTACATCTTTGACCGGGGGGGGACGTGTCTGCACTACAGCGAGTGGCACCGGAGGAGGGGGACGGGGATCCCCCGGGAGGAGGTGACGGGGGGGACAGGGGGACATTGGGGGGGCAGGGGGACATTGGGGGGGTGGGGGGACATTGGGGGGGTGGGGGGGCAGGGGGGACAAGGGGACATTGGGGGGACAAGGGGGCATGGGGGGATATGGGGACATGGGACATGGGGACGTGACTTGGGTCACTGGGAGGGCTCTAGGACCCTGGGGTCCTAACCCTCCCCCTCGAGTGACCCCCAGGGTCCTAACCCCCCCCCCCGCCAAGTGACCCCCAGGGTCCTAAGACCCCCCCGAGTGACCCCCAGGGTCCTAAGACCCCCCCGAGTGACCCCCAGGGTCCTAAAGCCCCTCCCAGTGACCCCCAGGGTCCTAAAACCCCTCCCAGTGACCCCCAGGGTCCTAAAGCCCCCTGAATGACCCCCAGGGTCCTAAAACCCCTCCCAAGTGACCCCCAGGGTCCTAAAGCCCCTCCCAAGTGACCCCCAGGGTCCTAAAGCCCCCCAAGTGACCCCCAGGGTCCTAAATCCCCCCCCAAAGTGACCCCCAGGGTCCTAAACCCCCCCTCGCCAAGTGACCCCCAGGGTCCTAAACCCCCCCCCGCCAAGTGACCCCCAGGGTCCCAAAACACCCCTGAGTGATCCCCAGGGTCCTAAAATCCCCACAGTGACCTCCAGGGTCCTAAAGCCCCTTCCAGTGACCCCCAGGGTCCTAAAACCCCCTCCCAGTGACCCCCCCCCAGGGTCCTAAATCCCCTCCCAGTGATCCTCAGGGTCCTAAAACCCCTCCCAGTGACCCTCAGGGTCCTAAAGCCCCCTGAATGATCCCCAGGGTCCTAAACCCCCTCCCAGTGACCCCCCCCAGGGTCCTAAAACCCTCCCAGTGACCCCCAGGGTCCTAAAGCCCCCTGAATGACCCCCAGGGTCCTAAAGCCCCTCCCAGTGACCCACAGGGTCCTAGAGCCCCCCTGTCCCCATATCCCCCAGTGTCCCCCTGTCCCCCCAGTGTCCCCCTGTTCCCAAAATGTCCCCATGTCCCCCCAATGTCCCCATGTCCCCCCAATGTCCCCAATGTCCCTGATGTCCCCAGGAGTTCAAGCTCATGTTCGGGATGCTTTTCTCCCTCCGTTCCTTTGTGGCCAAGATGAGCCCAACCGACATGTATCCACTTTTTGGGGACCCCCCCCCCCGCATTGGATTTGGGGGTGTCCTCCCAATTGGGGGGACACCAGGGACTTGGGGGACCCCGGGGGTGTTGGGGACACAGAGGGGACGTCAAGGAATTGGGTCCCCAAAGGGGGATTTGGGGGAACCCCAAGGTTTTTCATCTTGGGGGTTTTGGGGGAGAATCCCATAGATATGGGGGGACCCTGGTGGTTTGGGGTGACCCTGTGGGTTTTGGGATGACCCTGGGGACTTGGGGGACCCCCTGTAGGTTTTGGGGTGACCCCCAGGGTTTAGGGGTCCTTGGGGAATTTGGGGGGGACCCCGTGAATTTGGGGCATCCCTGAAACATTTTGGGGGGTACCCCAAGGATTTGGGAGTTCCCTGAGGCATTTGGGTGGCTCTGGGGGGTTTGGGGGGGACCCCAGAGCTTTGGGGTGACCCTGTGGGTCTTGGGGTGTCCCCATGGGTTTAGGGGACCCCCTGTAGGTTTGGAGGCTCCTGTTGTTGGGATTCTTGGGGAATATTGGGGGGGGGACCCCAAAGATTTAGGGGGACCCCAAGGATTTGGGAGTTCCCTGAGGCATTTGGATGGCTCTGGGGGGTTTGGGGGGGACCCCAGAGCTTTGGGGTGACCGTGTGGGCTTTGGGGTGACCCCATGGGTTTGGGGGACCCCCTGTAGGTTTTGAGGTGACCCCCAGGGTTTATGGGTCTCTGAAATATTTGGAGGGGGGACCCCAAAGATTTAGGGGCACCCCAAGGCATTTGGAACATCCCTGAGGCACTTGGGGTGACCCTGTGGGTCTTGAGTTGACCCCATGGGTTTGGGGGACCCCCTGTGGGTCTTGGGTTGACCCCAGGGATTTGGGGGACCCCCTGTAGGTTTGGGGGCCCCTGTTTGTTGTTGGGGTTCTTGGGGAATATTGGGGGGATACCCCAAGGATTTGGGAGTTCCCTGAGGCATTTGGGTGGCTCTGGGGGGTTTGGGGGGGACCCCAGAGCTTTGGGGTTACCCTGTGGGCTTTGGGGTGACCCCATGGGTTTGGGGGACCCCCTGTAGGTTTGGGGGCCCCTGTTTGTTGTTGGAATTCTTGGGGAATATTGGGGGGATACCCCAAGGATTTGGGAGTTCCCTGAGGCATTTGGGTGGCTCTGGGGGGTTTGGGGGGAACCCCAGAGCTTTGGGGTGACCCTGTGGGCTTTGGGGTGACCCCATGGGTTTGGGGGACCCCCTGTAGGTTTTGAGGTGACCCCCAGGGTTTAGGGATCCCTGGGGAATATTGGAGGGGACCCCAAGGATTTGGGAGTTCCCTGAGGCATTTGGGTGGCTCTGGGGGGTTTGGGGGGGACCCCAGAGCTTTGGGGTGACCCTGTGAGTTTTGGGGTGACCCCAGGGATTTGGGGGACCCCCTGTAGGTTTGGGGGCCCCTGTTTGTTGTTGGGATTCTTGGGGAATATTGGGGGGATACCCCAAGGATTTGGGAGTTCCCTGAGGCATTTGGGCGGCTCTGGGGGGCTTGGGGGGGACCCCAGAGCTTTGGGGTGACCCTGTGGGCTTTGGGGTGACCCCATGGGTTTGGGGGACCCCCTGTAGGTTTGGGGGCCCCTGTTTGTTGTTGGGGTTCTTGGGGAATATTGGGGGGATACCCCAAGGATTTGGGAGTTCCCTGAGGCATTTGGGTGACTCTGGGGGGTTTGGGGGGGCCCTCAGAGCTTTGGGGTTACCCTGTGGGCTTTGGGGTGACCCCATAGATTTGGGGAACCCCCTGTAGGTTTTGGGGTGACTCCCAGGGTTTATGGGTCCCTGAAACATTTGGAGGGGGGACCCCAAGGATTTGGGAGTTCCCTGAGGCATTTGGGTGGCTCTGGGGGGTTTGGGGGGAACCCCAGAGCTTTGGGGTGACCATGTGGGCTTTGGGGTGACCCCATGGGTTTGGGGGACCCCCTGTAGGTTTTGAGGTGACCCCCAGGGTTTAGAGATCCCTGGGGAATATTGGGGGGGACCCCAAGGATTTGGGAGTTCCCTGAGGCATTTGGGTGGCTCTGGGGAGTTTGGGGGGGCCCTCAGAGCTTTGGGGTTACCCTGTGGGCTTTGGGGTGACCCCATGGATTTGGGGGACCCCCTGTGAGTTTTGGGGACCCCCCGTGTGCCGTTGGGGTCCTTAATACGCAGGCGGGACGGCTTCGTGTCCTTCCTCACCAGCAAGTACCGGCTCCATTACTACGAGACGCCCACGGGGCTGCGGTTGGTCCTCAATACGGACCCGGGGGTCACATCGGCCCGGGAGGCGTTACAGCACATCTACAGCCATGTGAGGGGACCCCCAAAACCCCCGGACCCCAAAAGAGTGCACCCCAAAAAGAGCCTGTACCCCCAAAGCCAAAAAGCTCCCCAAAAACAGGCACAAAATCTGCCCTCAAACTGGCCCTTGGGCACCAAAAACAGCCCAAAAATCAGCGTTTGGACCCAAAAATTAACCCCAAAATCAACCCCCCATCTACAGTCATGTGAGGGGACCCTAAAAAGGATGAACCCCAAAGATCTGCACCCAAAAATTGCCCTGAACCCCAAAAATCTGCACCCCCAAAAACAGGACATGAATCTGCCCCCAAATCAGCCCCTGGGCACCAAAAACAGCCCAAAAATCAGCGTTTGGACCCAAAAATTAACCCCAAAATCAACCCCACGTCTACAGTCATGTGGGGGGATCCTAAAAAGCATGAACCCCAAAGATGTGCACCCCAAAAGCACCTGTACCCCAAAACCAGGCCCAAAATAGGCCCCAAATCTGCCCTCAAACTGGCCCTTGGGCACCAAAACCAGCCCAAAAATCAGCGTTTGGACCCAAAAATTAACCCCAAAATCAACCCCCATATCTACAGGCATGTGGGGGGATCCTAAAAAGCATGAACCCCAATAATCTGCACCCAAAAATTGTCCTGAACCCCAAAAATCTGCACCCCCAAAAACAGGACATGAATCTGCCCCCAAATCAGCCCCTGGGCACCAAAAACAGCCCAAAAATCAGCGTTTGGACCCAAAAATTAACCCCAAAATCAACCCCACGTCTACAGTCATGTGGGGGGACCCTAAAAAACATGAACCCCAATAATCTGCACCCAAAAATTGCCCTGAACCCCAAAAATCTGCACCCCAAAGAACAGGCCTAAAAATCAGCCCTTGGGCACCAAAAACAGCCCAAAAATCAGCATTTGAACCCAAAAATCAGCCCCAAACCTGCCCCACATCTCCAGCCCTATGAGGGGACCCCAAAACCACCCGAACCCCCAAAATCTGCGCCTTGAATTGTCCTGAACCCCCCACATTTCACCCCAAAATCTTCTGACCCCAAACCCCCCAAAATCACCCCAAAAATCAGCCCCTGAGCCCCCAAATCTGCCCCGAGGCCTAAAATTGGGCCTGGACACTGGGGTCCCCCCAGGTGGGATTTTGGGGGGGTCTCTGGGTTCTGGGGGGGTCCCCAAAATCAGGGTCCCCTTGGGTGACATTTTGGGGGGGTCCCCAATATCAGGGTCCATTGAGGTGACATTTTGGGGGGGGTCTGTGGGTTCTGGGGGCGTCCCCAATATCAAGGTCCATTGAGGTGACATTTTGGGGGGGTCTCTGTGTTCTGGGGGGGTCCCCAATATCAGGGTCCCCTTGGGTGACATTTTGGGGGTGTCTCTGGGTTCTGGGGGGTCCCCAATATCAGGGTCCATTGAGGTGACATTTTGGGGGGGTCTCTGGGTTCTGGGGGGGTCCCCAATATCAGGGTCCCCTTGGGTGACATTTTGGGGGGTCCTTGGATTCTAGGGGAGGTCTCTGGGTTCTGGGAGGGTCCCCAATATCAGGGTCCCCCCAGGTGACATTTTGGGGGGTCTGTGGGTTCTGGGGGGGTCCCCAATATCAGAGTCCCCTTGGGTGACATTTTGGGGGGATCTCTGTATTCTGGGGGGGTCCCCAATATGAGCGTCCATTGAGGTGACATTTTAGGGGGTCTGTGAGTTCTGGGGGGGTCCCCAATATCAGGGTCCCCTTGGGTGACATTTTGGGGGGGTCCCCAATATCAGGGTCCATTGAGGTGACATTTTGGGGGGGTCTGTGGGTTCTGGGGGGGTCCCCAATATCAAGGTCCATTGAGGTGACATTTTGGGGGGGTCTCTGTGTTCTGGGGGGGTCCCCAATATCAGGGTCCCCTTGGGTGACATTTTGGGGGGGTCTCTGGGTTCTGGAGGGGTCCCCAATATCAGGGTCCCCTTGGGTGACATTTTGGGGGGTCCTTGGATTCTAGGGGAGGTCTCTGGGTTCTGGGAGGGTCCCCAATATCAGGGTCCCCCCAGGTGACATTTTGGGGGGTCTGTGGGTTCTGGGGGGGTCCCCAATATCAGAGTCCCCTTGGGTGACATTTTGGGGGGATCTCTGTATTCTGGGGGGGTCCCCAATATGAGCGTCCATTGAGGTGACATTTTAGGGGGTCTGTGAGTTCTGGGGGGGTCCCCAATATCAGGGTCCCCTTGGGTGACATTTTGGGGGGGTCCCCAATATCAGGGTCCATTGAGGTGACATTTTGGGGGGGTCTGTGGGTTCTGGGGGGGTCCCCAATATCAAGGTCCATTGAGGTGACATTTTGGGGGGGTCTCTGTGTTCTGGGGGGGTCCCCAATATCAGGGTCCCCTTGGGTGACATTTTGGGGGGGTCTCTGGGTTCTGGAGGGGTCCCCAATATCAGGGTCCCCTTGGGTGACATTTTGGGGGGTCCTTGGATTCTAGGGGGGGTCTCTGGGTTCTGGGAGGGTCCCCAATATCAGGGTCCCCCCAGGTGACATTTTGGGGGGTCTGTGGGTTCTGGGGGGGTCCCCAATATCAGGGTCCCCTTGGGTGACATTTTGGGGGGGTCTCTGTATTCTGGGGGGGTCCCCAATATGAGCGTCCATTGAGGTGACATTTTAGGGGGTCTGTGGGTTCTGGGGGGGTCCCCAATATCAAGGTCCCGTTGGGTGACATTTTGGGGCGTCTGTGGGTTCTGGGGAGTCCCCAATATCAGGATCCCCTTGGGTGACATTTTGGGGGGGTCTCTGGGTTCTGGGGGGGTCCCCAATATCAGGGTCCATTGAGGTGACATTTTGGGGGGTTCTCTGTATTCTGGGGGGGTCCCCGAAGTGACACAGGGGATCGGGGACCCCCCCAAGTGACATTTTTGGGGTGTCCCCCCCCCAACAGCTGTTTGTGGAGCTGGTGGTGAAGAACCCCCTGTGCCCCCCCCGGCAGCCGGTGCAGAGCGACCTGTTCCGCTCCCGCCTCGACGCCTTCATTCGGGGGCTCCCCTATTTCAACCCTCGCCCCACATGAACCCCAAAACCCCCCCATCGTGTCCCCCCGACTCCCCTGAACCCCCCTTGGGAGCCCCAAATCTCTGCGACCCCCCAAATTTCAATGGGACCCCCCAAAATGCGCTGCCCCCCCCTCCCCTTGTTCAGCTCCCACCTCAACACCTTCATTTGGGGCCTCCCCTAATTCAACGCCCCCCCCCAACTGAACCCCAAAACTTGAGGGGGGTCCCAATACACCCCTGAACCCCTCAGACACCCCTGAACCCCCCCTGGGAGGCCCAAATCTCTGCGACCCCCCAAATTTCAATGGGACCCCCCAAAATGCGCTGCCCCCCCCCGCCATGAACCCCAAACCCCCATGAACCTTCATTTGGGGGTTCCCCTATTTCAACCCCCCAAACCCCAAAACTTGGGGGGGGGGGTCCCCCCAAAACCCCCCAGGACCCCCAAACCTTGTCAGGGGGTCCCACCCCCCCCAAAAATTGAATAAAAAGGGTTTTGATGGTTTTGGGGTGTCCGGGATATTGGGGGACATGGGGGGGGGGTCCCCAAAATCAACACGGACCCACAACAACCACGATTTATTTATACACGGGGGGGGTCCCCCTTTTTTTTTTGGGGACCCCCCACAAGTGACAAGTGTAGGGGGTTAAATTGGGGGGACTCATGTTTTGGGACCCCCCCCCCTAACTTTTGGGGTGTCCCCCCAGCTTTCCCTGGTCGGGGGGGGGGGAATGTGTTGGCTTTTGGGGGGTCCCCCCACTTTCCAGCCCCCCCATACCCCAATTTTACCCCCCCCAATCCCATATATTCTATGGGGACCCCCTAATTTTGAGCCCCCCCACACCCCAATTTTGAGCTCCCCCCTTCCATATATTCAATGGGGACCCCCACATTTTACCCCACCCCCATTCCATATATTCTATAGGGACCCCCAATTTCCAGCCCCAACCCCCCCCCCTAATTTAGGGACCCCCCAGTATTAAACTTCCCCCCTATTCCCCAATTTAGGGCACCCCAATTTTAAGCCCCCCCCCCATTCCATATATTCAATAGGGACCCCCCAATTTGAGCCCCCACATCCATCTATTCAATGGGGACCCCCAATTGTAAGACCCCCCTCCCATACCCCAATTTAGGGACCCCCCCAATACCCCAATTTAGGGCACCTCAATTTTGCCCCCCCCCCCTATATTCTATAGGGACCCCCAATTTCCAGCCCCCCATACCCCAATTTTACCCCCCCCATTCCATATATTCAATGGGGACCCCCAATTGTGAGACCCCCCCATACCCCAATTTAGGGCACCCCAATTTTGCCCCCCTATTCCATCTATTCAATGGGACCCCCCCATACCCTAATGTAGGGGACCCCTTAATTCTGAGCACCCCCCCCATACCCCAATTTGGGGGTCCCCTACATCCAATCCCCCCCATTCCATATAATGTTGGGGTCCCCCAAACTTCAGCCCCCAACCCCCGCCCCCCCCTAGTTTTGGGGTCCCCCCCCCACTCAGAGCACAACACACGTCCCCGACTTCACCCCCCCCCCGGGGGCGCTATTGGGGTCCAGATCCGGGGGGAGGGTCCCGGGGGGTCCCCAAACGTTGAGCTCCCCGAACACCCCGGTTTCGATCAGCTCCTCCTGCCAGGGGATGGGGACGGTCCCGGTGGCGAAGGTCGCCCCGAAATCCGCGTCCCCCCCGTCTAGTTCCACCCCCCGCACGGTCGAGAACGCCCCCACGTCCCCCAGGTCCTTGGCGTAAACCCGGCGGGGGTCCGGGACGAACGGGGGGGGCACCAAACCTGGGGGGACATGTGAAAATGGGGGGTCCCCTAAGTCCCCCGTTGAGGGCCCCAAATCATCTCTTGAGCACCCAAAATCCAATGGAGACCCCAACTCTTGAGCACCCAACGCCCATTGGAGACCCCAACTCTTGAGCACCCAACGCCCATTGGGACCCACCTCTTGAGCACCCAACATACAATGGAGACCCCAACTCTTGAGCACCCAACGCTCATTGGCACCCAACTCTTGAGCACCCAATGGTCAATGAAGACCCCATCTCTTGACCACCCAACGCCCTTTGGAGACCCCAACTCTTGAGCACCCAAAGGTCATTGTAAACCCCATTGTTGAGCACCCAACGCCCATTGGGACCCAACTCTTGAGCACCCAACGCCCATTGGGACCCAACTCTTGAGCACCCAACATCCAATGGAGACGCCATCTCTTGAGCACCCAATGGTCAATGAAGACCCCAACTCTTGAGCACCCAACACCCATTGAGACCCCAACTCCTGAGCACCCAATGGTCAATGAAGACCCCAACTCTTGAGCACCCAACACTCATTGGGACCCAACTCTTGAGCACCCAACACCCATTGGGACCCAACTCTTGAGCACCCAACATACAATGGAGACCCCAACTCTTGAGCACCCAACGCTCATTGGAGACCCCAACTCTTGAGCACCCAATGGGCAATGAAGACCCAACTCTTGAGCACCCAACGCCCATTGGGACCCACCTCTTGAGCACCCAACATACAATGGAGACCCCAAATCTTGAGCACCCAATGCCCATTGGGACCCAACTCTTGAGCACCCAACATCCAATGGAGACGCCATCTCTTGAGCACCCAATGGTCAATGAAGACCCCATCTCTTGAGCACCCAACGCCCATTGGGACCCAACTCTTGAGCACCCAACGCCCATTGGGACCCAACTCTTGAGCACCCAACGCTCATTGGAGACCCCAACTCTTGAGCACCCAACGCCCATTGGAGACCCCAACTCTTGAGCACCCAACGCCCATTGGGACCCACCTCTTGAGCACCCAACATACAATGGAGACCCCAACTCTTGAGCACCCAACGCTCATTGGCACCCAACTCTTGAGCACCCAATGGTCAATGAAGACCCCATCTCTTGACCACCCAACGCCCTTTGGAGACCCCAACTCTTGAGCACCCAAAGGTCATTGTAAACCCCATTGTTGAGCACCCAACGCCCATTGGGACCCAACTCTTGAGCACCCAACGCCCATTGGGACCCAACTCTTGAGCACCCAACATCCAATGGAGACGCCATCTCTTGAGCACCCAATGGTCAATGAAGACCCCAACTCTTGAGCACCCAACACCCATTGAGACCCCAACTCCTGAGCACCCAATGGTCAATGAAGACCCCAACTCTTGAGCACCCAACACTCATTGGGACCCAACTCTTGAGCACCCAACACCCATTGGGACCCAACTCTTGAGCACCCAACATACAATGGAGACCCCAACTCTTGAGCACCCAACACCCATTGAGACCCCAACTCCTGAGCACCCAAAGGTCATTGTAGACCCCATTGTTGAGCACCCAACGCTCATTGAGACCCAACTCTTGAGCACCCAACACCCATTGGGACCCAACTCTTGAGCACCCAACATACAATGGAGACCCCAAATCTTGAGGACCCAGTGCCCATTGGAGACTCCAACTCCTGAACACCCAACGCTCATTGGGACCCAACTCTTGAGCACCCAATGGTCAATGAAGACCCCCACTCTTGACCACCCAAAGGTCATTGTAGACCCCATTGTTGAGCACCCAATGCCCATTGGGACTCAACTCTTGAGCACCCAAAGGTCATTGTAGACGCCATTGTTGAGCACCCAACGCCCATTGGGACCCCAACTCTTGAGCACCCCCCACCCATTGGACCCCCCTCACCCTCCCACCCCGTCCCCCCCTTGTTGGTCCCCGGGGTGGCGTTACCGGCCTCCAGTCTCCCCCAGTTGACGGCCCCGAACACGGGGTGGGCCTTGAGCTGGGCGCAGTCGTGGCCGCGGAAGCCGAGCCGGTCGCCGGGGTCCTTGGCCAGGAGCCCCTCGCACGCCGCCCGCGCTGCCGGGCCCACCCGCTCCGAGTAGGCGACGGCGTCGTGGAGGATGCGCCGCGTCACCTCCTTGTTCTCCACCTGCCGTTTGGGGGGGGTTTCTGGAGGGTCTTGGGGGTTCTAGAAGGTTCTTGGGGTCTCCTTGGGGTTCCTGGGGGTTCTGGAAGGGTCTTGAGGGGGTTCTTGGGGGGGGTTGAGTTGGTTCTTGGGGGTTCTGGAAGGTTCTTGGGGGGCTCCTGGAAGGTTCTTGGGTGGTTTTGAGGTGGTTCTTGGGGGTTCTAGAAGGTTCTTGGGTGGTTTTGAGGTGGTTCTTGGGGGTTACAGAAGGTTCTTGGGGGGTTCCAGAAGGTTCTTGGGGGTCTCTAGAAGGGTCTTGAGGGGGTTCTTGGGGGGCTTTGAGGTGGTTCTTGAGGGGGGTTGAGGTGGTTCTTGGGGTTCTGGAAGGTTCTTGGTGGGATCCTGGAAGGTTCTTGGGGGTTCTAGAAGGTTCTTGGGGTCTCCTTGGGGTTCTTGGGGGTTCTAGAAGGGTCTTGGGGGGTTTTGAGGGGGTTCTTGAGGGGGTTGAGGTGGTTCTTGGGGGTTCTAGAAGGTTCTTGGGGTCCTTGAGGGTTACTGGGATTACTGGGGGATACTGGGAGTCCCTGGGGGTTACTGGGGTTACTGGGGGCTACTGGTGGTTACTGGGATGATATTTGGGGAGTCCCTGGGGGTTACTGGGGTTACTGGGGGTTACTGGGAGTTACTGGGGTTACTAGGGGTTACTGGGAGTTACTGGGATGATACTTGGGGAGTCCCTGGGGGTTACTGTGGTTACTGGTGGTTACTGGTTGTTACTGGGGGTTACTGGGATGATACTTGGGGAGTCTCTGGGGGTTACTGGGAGTTACTGGGAAGTACTGGGATGATATGTGGGGAGTCCCTGGGGGTTACTGGGGGTTACTGGGAGTTACTGGGGTTACTGGGGGTTACTGGGGGATACTGGGATGATACTTGGGGAGTCCCTGGGGGTTACTGGGAGTTACTGGGGTTACTGGGAGTTACTGGGATGATATTTGGGGAGTCCCTAGGGGATACTGTGGGTTACTGAGGTTACTGGGAGTTACTGGGAAGTACTGGGATGATACGTGGGGAGTCCCTAGGGGATACTGGGGGATACTGGGGGTTACTGGGGTTACTGGGACCTTCTCCCCCCGCCGCCGGAAGGGGCCCTTGGCCTCCAGCATCTCGTAGAGCGTCACCCCCAGCGTGAAGTAATCGACGGCCCAATCGTATTCCTCGTCCTTCAGCACCTCGGGCGCCATGAACCCTGCAGGGACCCAGGCGTCCGGGAGGGACCCAGGCGTCCGGGAGGGATCCAGGAGTTCAGGGGGGGGACCCAGGTGTTCAGGAGGGGACCCAGGCATCCGGGAGGGACCCAGGAGTTCAGGAGGGGACCCAGGAGTCTGGGAGGGACCCAGGCGTCCGGGGGGGAAACCAGGTTTCCAGAAGGACCCAGGTGTCCAGGGGACCCAGGAGTTTGGGGGGACCCAGAAGTTCGGGAGGGACCCAGGAGTTCAGGAGGGGACCCAGGCGTCCGGGAGGGACCCAGGAGTTCAGGGGGGGACCCATGCATCCAGGAGGGACCCAGGTGTCCGGGAGGGACCTGGGAGTTCAGGGTGTGGGGGACCCAGGTGTTCAGGAGAGGACCCAGGCATCCGGGGGGGACCCAGGTGACCAGGGTGTCCCCCATGTCCCCTACCCGGGGTCCCGGCGTAGCCGCGGGTTTTGTTCTGTCCGTCCTTGAGCTCCACGGCCAGACCCATGTCAGACAGACGGACGTGGCCTGTGGCACCAGTATGCACCAGTAACCACCAGTATCCACCAGTAACCACCAGTATCCACCAGTAACCACCAGTATCTCCTGTGTACCTCCATGTCCCTCTATAGCCTTCTCTGTCCCTCCATGTCCCCCTGTCCCCATATCCCCCTGTCCCCATATCCCCATATCCACCTGTCCCCCTGTCCCCATGTCCCCCTGTCCCCCTGTCCCCATGTCCCCATATCCCCATATCCCCCTGTCCCCATGTCCCCATATCCCCCGTCCCCCTGTCCCCATATCCCCATATCCCCATGTCCCCCTGTCCCCATGTCCCCATATCCCCATATCCCCATGTCCCCCTGTCCCCATGTCCCCATATCCCCATATTCTCCTGTCCCCATATCCCCATGTCCCATTGTCCCCCTGTCCCCATTATCCCCATGTCCCCATATCCCCATGTCCCCATGTCCCCCTGTCCCCCTGTCCCCATATCCCCATGTCCCCATATCCCCATGTCCCCCTGTCCCCCTGTCCCTCTGTCCCCATGTCCCCCTGTCCCCATATCCCCATGTCCCCCTGTCCCCATGTCCCCATGTCCCCATATCCCCATGTCCCCATGTCCCCCTGTCCCCCTGTCCCCCTCCCCATATCTCCATGTCCCCATATCCCCCTGTCCTCATATCCCCATATCCCCATGTCCCCCTGTCCCCCTGTCCCCATATCCCCATGTCCCCATATCCCCATATCGCCCTGTCCCCACATCCCCCTGTCCCCATGTCCCTGTCCCCATGCCTCCTGTCCCCATATCCCCAATGTCCCCCATGTCCCCATATCCCCCCATCCCCATATGCCCATATCCCCCATCCCCACAGTGTCCCCACAATGTCCCCATGTCCCCCCATCCCCACAATGTCCCCATGTCCCCATATCCCCACAACGTCCCCATGTCCCCCCATCCCCACAACGTCCCCACAATGTCCCCACAATGTCCCCAGCGTCACCGGCGTCGTCCAGCAGGACGTTCTCTGGTTTCAGGTCGCGGTAGATGATGCGGTGCTGGTGCAGGTGCTCCAGACCCAGCAGGATTTGTGCCGTGTAGAACACGGCGCGCGGCTCCGCGAACCCGGGGTTCTCCTCGTCCACGTTGTAGATGTGGTACCTGACACGCCAACAACACGCTAAGGACACGCCAGGGACCTGGGGACACTTGGGGACACCTCGGGGACACCTTGGGGACACGTTTGGGACACTTGGGGACACCATGACTTGGGGGGAACCCAAGGGGTGGCCTCGTCCTTGTGGCCTCAATGTGGCATCTGGACATGCTAAGAACATTATAAGGACACGCTAAGGACACGCCAGGACTTGGGGACACCTGGGGACCCTTGGGGACTCTTGGGGACACTTGGGGACATCACGACTTGGGGGGGACTCAAGGGGTGGCCTCGTCCTCATGGCTTGAATGCGACATCTGGACATGCTAAGGACATGATAAGGACACGCTAAGGACACGCCAGGGCTTGGGGACACCTGGGGACCCTTGGGGACTCTTGGGGACACGTTGGGGACACTTGGGGACATCATGACTTGGGGGGAACCCAAGGGGTGGCCTTGTCCTCATGGCCTCAATATGGCATCTGGACACACTAAGGACATGATAAGGACACGCTAAGGACACGCCAGGACTTGGGGACACCTGGGGACACTTGGGGACTCTTGGGGACACACTGGGGACACTTGGGGACATCACAACTTGGGGGGAACCCAAGGGGTGGCCTTGTCCTCATGGCCTCAATGTGGCATCTGGACATGCTAAGAACATTATAAGGACACGCTAAGGACACGCCAGGACTTGGCGACACCTGGGGACCCTTGGGGACTCTTGGGGACACGCTGAGGACACTTGGGGACATCACGACTTGGGGGGGACTCAAGGGGTGGCCTCGTCCTCATGGCTTGAATGCGACATCTGGACATGCTAAGGACATGATAAGGACACGCTAAGGACACGCCAGGGCTTGGGGACACCTGGGGACACTTGGGGACACTTGGGGACATGTTGGGGATGCATTGGGGACACTTGGGGACATCATGACTTGGGGGGAACCCAAGGGGTGGCCTTGTCCTCATGGCCTCAATGTGGCATCTGGACACGCTAAGGACATGATAAGGACATGCTAAGGACACGCCAGGGCTTGGGGACACCTGGGGACCCTTGGGGACTCTTGGGGACACGTTGGGGACACTTGGGGACATCACGACTTGGGGGGAACCCAAGGGATGGCCTCGTCCTCATGGCCTCAATGTGGCATCTGGACACGCTAAGGACATGATAAGGACATGCTAAGGACACGCCAGGGCTTGGGGACACTTGGGGACACATTGGGGACATGTCAGGGACACCTGGGGACACTTGGGGACACATTGGAGACATGTCAGGGATATGTTAGGGACACATCGGGGACACGTCAGGGACACTTGGGGATACATTGGGGTCATTTGGGGACACATTGGGGACACACATATGACACATCGGGGACACTTGGGGACCCCTGGGAACACATCAGGGACACTTGGGGACCCTCAGGGACACTTGGAGACTTGGGGCTACATTGGGGACCTGTTGGGAACCCCTGGGGACCATTGGGGACACATTTGGGACCCTTGGGGGTACATTGGGGTCACTTGGGGACCATGAGGGACACATTGGGGATGCACATGTGACATATTGGGAACCCCTGGGGACACTTGGGGATATATTAGGGACACTTGGGGACACATTGGGGACACATCAGGGACACACATGTGACACATCGGGGTCACTTGGGGACCCTCAGAGACATATCGGGGCCACATTGGGGACCCCTGGAGACCCTTGGGGACACATTGAGGACACTTGGGGACACATCAGGGACACACATGTGACACATCAGGGTCACTTGGGGACACCTGGAGACCCTCAGAGACACAATGGGACCATATTGGGACCACATTGGGGACCTGTTGGGGACCCCTGGGGACCCTTGGGGACACATTGGGGACACTTGGGGACAGTTGGGGACCCTTGGGGACAGTTGGGGACACATCAGGGACACACATGTGACACAGCGGGGTCACATGGGGACCCTCAGAGACATATCGGGGCCATATTGGGGCCACACTGGGGACCTGTTGGGGACCCTTGGGGACCGTTGTGGACCCTTGGGGACCCTTGGGGACCCTTGGGGACAGTTGGGGACCGCGGGTGGCACGGACCTGAGGTCCCCGCCGTTCATGATCGTCATGACCAGGCAGAGGTCGCTCTTGGTCTGGAAGGCGCAGGCCAGCGAGACGATGAAGCGGCTGTGGACCCGGGCCAGGATGCGCTTCTCCACCAGCGCCGCCTGCGCCGCACACGGACACGGGATGGACACGGACACGGGATGGACACGGCACGTGACATGGGATGGACACGGGATGGACACGGACACGGGATGGACACGGCACGTGACATGAGATGGACACAGGATGGACACGGGATGGACACGAGATGGACACGGACACGGGATGGACACGGCACGTGACATGGGATGGACACGGCACGGACACGGACACGGCACGTGACATGGGATGCACACGGACACAGGATGGACACGGACACGGGACGGACACGGCACGGGACGGACACAAGACGGAAACGGACACGGCATGTGACACAGCACGGACACGGCACGGACACAGACACGGCACTGACACGGGATGAACACGGACACGGGATGGACACGGCACGGTGACACGGGACGGACACGGACACAGCACGGACATGGGATGGACACGGGATGGACAAGGGATGGACACGGGAGGGACACAGACACGGGGCGTGACACGGCACGGACACGGGATGGACACGGGACGGACACGAGACGGACACGGGATGGACACGGACACGGGATGGACACGGGATGGACACGGCACGGACACGGGACGGACACGGACACGACACGGACACGGCACGGACACGGCACGGACACGGACACGGCGTGTGACACAGGATGGACACGGGACGGACACGGGATGGACACGCGACGGACATGGGACGGACACGGACACGGGACGGACACGGGAAGGACACAGACACAGCACGTGACACGGGACGGACATGGGACGGTGACACGGGACGGACACGGCACGGACACGGACACGGGATGGACACGGACACAGGACGGACACGGGACAGACATGGGACGGACATGGGATGGATACGGCACGGACACGGCACGGACACGGACACGGCATGTGACATGGGACGGACATGGGACGGTGACACGGGACGGACATGGCACGGACACGGACACGGGACGGACACGGACATGGGACGGACACGGGATGGACACGGGACGGTGTGACGGTGACACGGGATGGACACGGCACGGTGACACGGGACGGACACGGGATGGACACGGGAAGGACACGGGACGGTGTGACAATGACGCGAGGTGGACATGGGACCACGTGACTGTGACACGGGATGGACATGGGATGGTGTGACAGTGACACAAGGTGGACACAGGCACGGGATGGTGATTTGGGGCCAGATTTGGGGACACGGGGCTGGATTCGGGGACACGGGGCTGGATTTGGGGACATAGGGATGGGTTTGGGGACACAGGGATAGATTTGGGCTCAGATTCAGGGACACAAGGCTGGATTTGGGGACACAGGGATGGATTTGGGACCAGATTTGGGGACACAGGGCTGGATTTGGGGACACGGGGATGGATTTGGGTCCAGATTCAGGGACACAGGGCTGGATTTGGGGACACAGGGCTGAATTTGGGACCAGGTTTGGGGACACAGGGATGGATTTGGGGCCAGATTTGGGGACACACGGCTGGATTTGGGACCAGATTTGGGAACATAGGGATGGATTTGGGCTCAGATTCAGGGACATAGTGCTGGATATGGGGACACGGGGCTGGATTTGGGACCAGATATAGGGACACAGGGCTGGATGTGGGACCAGATTCAGGGACATAGGGATGGATTTGGGGACACAGGGATGAATTTGGGGACACAGGGATGCATTTGGGACCAGAGTTGGGTACACAGGGCTGAATTTGGGGACACAGGGCTGGATTTGGGACCAGATATGGGGACACAGGGATGAATCTGGGGACACGGGGCCGGATTTGGGGCTCAGATTTGGGGACACAGGGCTGGATTTACAGCCCCAGGGATGGATTTGGGACCAGATTTGGGGACATACGGATGAATCTGGGGACACAGGGATAGATTTGGGACCAGATTTGGGGATACAGGGATGGATTTGGGGAAACAGGGATAGATTTGGGCTCAGATATGGGGACACAAAGCTGGATTTGGGGACACAGGGATGAATTTGGGGACACAGGGCTGGATTTGGGACCAGATTTGGGAACATAGGGATGGATTTGGGCTCAGATTCAGGGACATAGTGCTGGATATGGGGACACAGGGCTGGATTTGGGATCAGATTCAGGGACACAAGGCTGGATGTGGGACCAGATTCAGGGACATAGGGATGGATTTGGAGACACAGGGATAGATTTGGGGACATAGGGCTGGATTTGGGACCAGATATGGGGACACAGGGCTGGATTTGGGGCCACAGGGCTGGATTTGGGGCTCAGATTTGGGGCCACAGGGCTGGATTTGGGGACACAGGGCTGGATTTGGGGGCACAGGGCTGGATTTGGGACCAGATATGGGGACACAGGGCTGGATTTGGGGACACAGGGCTGGATTTGGGACCAGATATGGGGACACAGGGATGGATTTGGGGACACTGGGATGGATTTGGGGCTCAGATTTGGGGACACAGGGCTGGATTTGGGACCAGATTTGGGGACACAGCGATAGACTTGGGACCAGATTCGGAGACACAGGGCTGGATTTGGGACCAGATTCGGGGACACAGCGATAGACTTGGGACCAGATTTGGGGACACAGGGCTGGATTTGGGACCAGATTTGGGGACAAAGCGATAGATTTGGGACCAGATTCGGGGACACAGCGATAGACTTGGGACCAGATTTGGAGACACAGTGCTGGATTTGGGACCAGATTCGGGGACACAGCGATAGATCTGGGACCCCACGCACACCCCCCTTCCCGTCCCCGCGCGTCCCCGTGCCCCCACCTCGTATCCGCGCCGCTTCTTGAGCCTCTTCTTGTTGAGGCGCTTGTTGGCGTACATCTTGCCGGTGGCGCGGCGCTGGCAGGCGCACACCTCGCCGAAGCCGCCCTTGCCCAGCACGCGGAACTCGGCGAAGGCCTCGGCGCCCACCGGCTGCTCCTCCAGCCACTTGAACTGCACGAAGCGCCCGAACTCGGGGGACGCGCGGTACGGACCCCACGCCGCCGCCTCCAGGTGCTGCAGCAGCTCCCGGCGCGCCAGAGAGAAGTCGTGGGGGGACGCGGCGTCGCCTTTTTGGGGGGGATGGGGGGGTGACAGGGAGATGGGCGTGGGGAGAAGATATGGGGAGATGATGAGAATGTATCATGGACACCATTTGGGTGTCATGGCCGCCATTGGAACCATCTCAGCCGCCATTTCGGCCTCATGGCCTCCATGGAGGTATCATGGCCGCCATGGAGGTATTATGGCTGTCCTAGAGGTGTCATGGCCACCATTGGGGTGTCATGGCCGCCGTGGACGTGTCATGGCCACCACTGGGGTGTCATGGCCTCCCTGGAGGTATCATGGCCGCCCTGGAGGTATCATGGCCACCATTGGGGTGTCATGGCCGCCCTGGAGGTATCATGGCCACCATTGGGGTGTCATGGCCACCATTGAGGTGTCATGGCCACCCTGGAGGTGTCAGGGAGATGGGGGTGGGGAGAAGATATGAGGAGATGGTGAGAACGTATCACGGATGCCATTTGGGTGTCATGGCTGCCATTGGAACCATCTCAGCCGCCATTTCGGCCTCGTGGCCTCCCTGGAGGTATCATGGCTGCCATGGAGGTATCATGGCCGCCATGGAGGTATTATGGCCGCCCTAGAGGTGTCATGGCCACCATTGGGGTGTCATGGCCGCCCTGGAGGTATCATGGCCGCCCTGGAGATGTCATGGCCACCATTGGGGTGTCATTGCCACCATTGGGGTGTCATGGCCGCCCTGGAGGTATCATGGTTGCCCTGGAGGTATCATGGCCACCCTGGAGGTGTCATGGCCACCATTGGGGTGTCATGGCCGCCCTGGAGGTATCATGGCCGCCCTGGAGATGTCATGGCCACCATTGGGGTGTCATGGCCACCATTGGGGTGTCATGGCCGCCCTGGAGGTATCATGGCCAACACTGGAGTGTCATGGCCACCATTGGGGTGTCATGGCCACTCTGGAGGTATCATGGCCACCATTGGGGTGTCATGGCCACCTTGGAGGTGTCATGGCCGCCCTGGAGGTATCATGGCTGCCACTAGGCCTCACAGCAGCCATTTTGGCCTCACGGCCTCCCTGGAGGTATCATGGCCACCCTGGAGGTATCATGGCCACCATTGGAGTGTCATGGCCGCCCTGGAGGTGTCATGGCCACTCTGAAGGTATCATGGCCACCATTGGGGTGTCATGGCCGCCCTGGAGGTATCATGGTTGCCCTGGAGGTATCATGGCCACCCTGGAGGTGTCATGGCCGCCCTGGAGGTATCATGGCCACCATTAGGGTGTCATGGCCGCCCTGGAAGTATCATGGCTGCCCTGGAGGTATCATGGCTGCCATTGGGGTGTCATGGCCACCATTTTGGTCTCCTGGCCACCACTGGAACCATCATGGCCGCCATTTTGGCCTCACGGCCACCATGGAGTGTCATGGCGGCCATTTTGGCCTCTTGGCCACCATGGAGTGTCATGGCTGCCATTCTGTCTTCATGGCAGCCATTTTGTTCTCACGGCCACCACAGAGTGTCATGGCGGCCATTGTGGCCTCATGGCGGCCATTTTGGCCTCTTGGCCATCATGGAGTGTCATGGCGGCCATTTTGTTCTCACAGCCGCCCTCGAGGTATCATGGCCTCCCTGGAGGTGTCATGGCCGCCCTGGAGGTATCATGGCCACCATCAGATTCCTCATGGCGGCCATTTTGGCCTCATGGTGGCCATTTTGGCCTCTTGGCCACCATGGAGTGCCATGGCGGCCATTTTGTTCTCACGGCCACCACAGAGTGTCATGGCTGCCATTTTGGCCTCATGGCGGCCATTTTGGCCTCATGGCCACCACAAAGTGTCATGGTGGCCATTTTGGCCTCATGGCGGCCATTTTGGCCTCTTGGCCACCATGGAGTGTCATGGCGGCCATTTTGTTCTCACGGCCTCCCTGGAGGTGTCATGGCCGCCCTGGAGGTGTCATGGCCGCCACCAGATTCCTCATGGCGGCCATTTTGGCCTCATGGTGGCCGTTTTGGCCTCATGGCCACCAGGGAGTGTCATGGCGGCCATTTTGTTCTCACGGCCGCCCTGGAGGTATCATGGCCACCCTGGAGGTATCATGGCCACCACTGGGGTGTCATGGCCGCCATCAGATTCCTCATGGCTGCCATTCTGTCCTCATGGCAGCCATTTTGACTTCATGGCCACCATGGAGTGTCATGGCTGCCATTTTGGCCTCATGGCGGCCATTTTGACCTCATGGCCACCATGGAGTGCCATGGCGGCCATTTTGTTCTCACGACCTCCCTGGAGGTATCATGGCCGCCCTGGAGGTGTCATGGCCACCATCAGATTCCTCATGGCGGCCATTTTGGCCTCATGGTGGCTATTTTGGCCTCATGGCCACCAGGGAGTGTCATGGCGGCCATTTTGTTCTCACGGCCGCCCTGGAGGTATCATGGCCACCCTGGAGGTATCATGGCCACCACTGGGGTGTCATGGCCGCCATCAGATTCCTCATGGCTGCCATTCTGTCCTCATGGCAGCCATTTTGGCCTCATGGCCACCATGGAGTGTCATGGCTGCCATTTTGGCCTCATGGCGGCCATTTTGACCTCATGGCCACCATGGAGTGTCATGGCTGCCATTTTGGCCTCATGGCGGCCATTTTGACCTCATGACCACCATGGAGTGTCATGGTGGCCATTTTGTTCTCATGGCCTCCCAGGAGGTGTCATGGCCGCCCTGGAGGTGTCATGGCCACCACTAGATTCCTCATGGCGGCCATTTTGGCCTCATGGTGGCCATTTTGGCCTCTTGGCCACCATGGAGTGTCATGGAGGCCATTTTGGTGTCATGGCGGTCATTTTGGCCTCATGGCGGCCATTTTGGCCTCTTGGCCACCATAGAGTGTCATGGCGGCCATTTTGTTCTCACGGCCTCCCTGGAGGTGTCATGGCCGCCCTGGAGGTGTCATGGCCGCCACCAGACTCCTCATGGCGGCCATTTTGGCCTCATGGTGGCCATTTTGGCCTCTTGGCCACCATGGAGTGTCATGGAGGCCATTTTGGTGTCATGGCGGCCATTTTGGCCTCATGGCGGCCATTTTGGCCTCATGGCCACCATGGAGTGTCATGGCGGCCATTTTGTTCTCACGGCCTCCCTGGAGGTGTCATGGCCGCCCTGGAGGTGTCATGGCCGCCACCAGATTCCTCATGGCGGCCATTTTGGCCTCATGGTGGCCGTTTTGGCCTCATGGCCACCAGGGAGTGTCATGGCGGCCATTTTGTTCTCACGGCCGCCCTGGAGGTATCATGGCCACCCTGGAGGTATCATGGCCACCACTGGGGTGTCATGGTCGCCATCAGATTCCTCATGGCTGCCATTCTGTCCTCATGGCAGCCATTTTGACTTCATGGCCACCATGGAGTGTCATGGCGGCCATTTTGGCCTCATGGCGGCCATTTTGGCCTCTTGGCCACCATGGAGTGTCATGGCGGCCATTTTGTTCTCACGGCCTCCCTGGAGGTATCATGGCCGCCCTGGAGGTGTCATGGCCACCATCAGATTCCTCATGGCGGCCATTTTGGCCTCATGGTGGCCGTTTTGGCCTCATGGCCACCAGGGAGTGTCATGGCGGCCATTTCGTTCTCACGGCCGCCCTGGAGGTATCATGGCCACCCTGGAGGTATCATGGCCACCACTGGGGTGTCATGGCCGCCATCAGATTCCTCATGGCTGCCATTCTGTCCTCATGGCAGCCATTTTGACTTCATGGCCACCATGGAGTGTCATGGCGGCCATTTTGGTCTCATGGCGGCCATTTTGGCCTCTTGGCCACCATGGAGTGTCATGGTGGCCATTTTGTTCTCACGGCCTCCCTGGAGGTATCATGGCCGCCCTGGAGGTGTCATGGCCACCATCAGATTCCTCATGGAGGCCATTTTGGCCTCATGGCCACCATGGAGTGTCATGGCGGCCATTTTGTTCTCACGGCCGCCCTCGAGGTATCATGGCCACCCTGGAGGTATCATGGCCACCACTGGGGTGTCATGGCCGCCATCAGATTCCTCATGGCTGCCATTCTGTCCTCATGGCAGCCATTTTGACTTCATGGCCACCATGGAGTGTCATGGCTGCCATTCTGTCCTCATGGCGGCCATTTTGTTCTCACGGCCACCACAGAGTGTCATGGCTGCCATTTTGGTCTCATGGCGGCCATTTAGGCCTCTTGGCCACCATGGAGTGTCATGGCGGCCATATTGTTCTCACAGCCTCCCAGGAGGTATCATGGCCTCCCTGGAGGTATCATGGCCACCACTGGGGTGTCATGGCCGCCATCAGATTCTGTCCTCATGGCAGCCATTTTGGCCTCATGGCCACCATGGAGTGTCATGGCGGCCATTTTGTTCTCACGGCCTTCCTGGAGGTATCATGGCCACCCTGGAGGTATCATGGCCACCACTGGGGTGTCATGGCCGCCATCAGATTCTGTCCTCATGGCAGCCATTTTGGCCTCATGGCCACCATGGAGTGTCATGGCTGCCATTTTGGCCTCATGGCGGCCATTTTGACCTCATGGCCACCATGGAGTGTCATGGCGGCCATTTTGTTCTCACGGCCGCCCTGGAGGTATCATGGCCGCCATGATGGGCGCGTCGCTCACCTGCGGGCGCGGTGGCGGCGGCGCTGAGGAAGCCGCAGTGCTGGGCCCCTCCCGGCGTGAAGAAGCGATCGCGGATGGCGGCGGCCATGACACTCCGCTCCCCCTCCTCACAGCGCTCCAGCTCCTCCAGCTCCGCCCACAGCGCCCCGGCCGCAGCCAATCCCGGCTCTCCTTCCAAGAACCGCCGAAACAGCAGCTTCCCGATTGGCTGCTCCACGCACTGCCACCGGAAGGAAGTGTCCTCCCCAAGATGGCCGCCCCCACTCACGCCGCCATCTTGGGAACCGCCGCCATTTTGGGTCCCCCCGACGCCATTTTGGGCCCCGCCACCGCCGCCATCTTGCCCCCCGACGCCGCCATTTTGAGCGCCCCCGACGCCATTTTGGGCCCCCCCGGCCAATCGGGCGCGCAGGACCTGGCACTGGGAGATGTGGGGCAGGCGCAGGCGCTGCCGCCGGTCGCGGTTCGAGCCCCCGGCGCCGCCGCCGCCCCCCCGGGCCGACACGTAGGCCGAGTTGGCCACCACCGTCTCCAGGCCGCCGATGTCCATTCTGGGGGGGGACATGGGGGAAATGGGGGGGGTTGAGTGTCCATGCGACGCACGAGGGGGTTAATGGGGGTCTATGGGGCGGGGGGACCCTCGTGTAACACATGGGAGGGGTTAACGGGGGGGTGGGGGGACACGTGTGCGATGCACGAGGAGGATCCAATAGGGGGACGCACGTGTGACGCGGGGGGTGGTGTGAGGAGTTTGGGGATGGGGGCATTCCCGGATGCCTGGGTCCCTTTGTGGGGTCGGGGGTCCCAGACATCTGGGTCCCCCGTGGGGTTTAAAGGGAGAATGGGAGCTTCCCGGACACCTGGGTCCCTTTTTGGGGGCGGTTCCCGGACGCCTGGGTCCTTTTAGGGGTGGGGGGTCCCGGACGCCTGGGTCCCCCAAGGTCAAGGATCAGGGGTCTCCTGAATGCCTGAGACCCCTGTGGGGGGTTAAGGGAGAGTGGGGGGTCCCGGACGCCTGGGTCCTTTTAGGGGGGGGGTGGGGGGAAGGGGTGTGGGATTAACCCCAAGGTCATGGCTCTTAAAGGGCCAGCGCTATAATTAGCGGCCAAAGCGGCTTCTCGTGAATTAAGCGGCTTCGCACGAGTGACACCCCCCCACCCCGACTCCCCACTATCCCATAATGCACCGGGGCCGGGGGGGTGGTGGGGGGGTGGGAGAGACACACCAGCGCCCCCTGTAGGATGAAAATGGGGCCGCAAAGGATTCTGGGAGAAAACACCACCCCCTCATCCTCCCCCCCCCCCCCATCCCAAGGGGCTTTGGAGCAAAATGGGGGGGGAGGGACCCAGGCGTCCGGGTGAGCACAACCCCCCCCCCAACCAGGGGACCCAGGCATCCGGGAGACCCCATCCCTAAAGGGACCCAGGTGTCTGGGACCCCCCACTCCACCTTTAACCCCCACCAGGGGACCCAGGCATCCGGGACCACCCACCACCAGGGGACCCAGGAGTCTGGGAACCCCTCCTCTAAAGGGACCCAGGTGTCCGGGAGCCCCCTGACCCTTGACCCTTGGGGACCCAGGCATCCGGGACCTCCCCCAATTGACCCCAGGAAACCCAGGTATCCGGGACCCCCCCCTACTCTCCCTTTAACCCTCAACAGGGGACCCAGGTGTCCGGGAGACCCCACCCCTAAAAGGACCCCGGTGTTTGGGACAAACCCTCCCAAAGGGACCCAGGCATCCAGGAGACCCCCATTCTTGACCCCAGGGGACCAAGATGTTCAGGACCCCCCAATCTAAAGGGACCAAGGCATCCAGAAGACCCCTGACCCTTGACCCCAGGGGACCCAGGCATCCGGGAGACCTCCACCCCTAAAAGGACCCTGGCATCCGGGACCCCGCACCCTAAAGGGACCCAGGCGTCCGGGACACCCCCACTCTCCCTAACCCTCCCACAGGGGACCCAGGCATCCAGGAGACCCCACCCTCAAAGGGACCCAGGAGTCCGGGACCCCCCAAAGGGGACCCAGGCATCTGGGACCACCCACCCTAAAGGGACCCAGGCATCTGGGACCCCCCACCCTAAAGGGACCCAGGCATCAGGGAGCCCCCTGACCCTTGACCCCAGGGTACCGAGGCATCCGGGACCCCCCCCCCCCCCACTCCCCAAGACGGGGACCCAGGCGTTCGGGGACCCTTCAGCCCCCCCCCATCACCTGCTCGGCTCCGCTGTCCCCGGTGGGTCCCGGTGGCCCCGGGCCCGGATTAAGCCCCGCCCGGGATTAACCAAATCCCCCTGGGGGGGTGGAACCAGGGGGGGGACCCAGGCGTCCGGGGAGCCCCCCCTCCATTCACCACAGGGGACCCAGGCGTCCGGGAACTCCCCCAAGGGACTCAGGCGTCCGGGAACACCCCCCATTGACTCCGAGGGACCCAGGCGTCCGGGACACCCCCCACATTGACTATGGGGGACCCAGGCGTCCGGGACTCCCCCACATTGACTTCGGGGGACCCAAGCGTCCGGAGGACTCAGGCGTCCGAGGACCCCTCCCCACATCCACCATGGGGGACCCAGGCGTCCGGGACCCCCGACCTCCATTGCCTCCGAAGGACCCAGGTGTCCGGGATGTCACCCCTAAACTGTTCCCAGGGGACCCAGGAGTCCGGTCCCCCTTCTCCCTCCCTCCCCACTGTCCCCAGGGGACCCAGGCGTCCGGGGAGGGACCCAGGCGTCCGAGGGACCCAGGCGTCCGGGGGAAGGCGGGGGGGTTTGACTGGCGCTGCCCGGTGGGACGAGCCGTTACCGGGGAGCCCGGAGCGATCGGCCGGGAACGCCTGGGTCCCCCGGACGCCTGGGTCCCCCCCCGCCGGACGCCTGGGTCCTTCCCCGGACGCTTGGGTGCCCCCCCGAACTCCTGGGTCCCTCCTGAATTCCAGAGTCCCTTCAAACTTCTGTGACCCCTCCCGAACTCCTGGGTCCCTCCCGAAGTCCTAGGTGTCCCCCCCGGACGCCTGGGTCCCCTGCGGGTGGAGGAACGGAGTGGGGGGGTGTCTCCCCACATCATTGACCCCGAGTGACCTCACAGGCTCCGCCCCCTCTTTAAGCCCCGCCCCCTCATTAAGAAATAGGCGAGGAGTCCCCAGTGCTTCCAGTAACCGCCCAAATGATCCCCGGTGCTCCCAGTAACGTCCCCAGTAACCCCTAGTATCCCCCCCGCCCCCCTCTTCCCCGCGCGGGCCCTTTAAGACCCCCCCCTTTCCAAATCTCTCAATGGGAACCGGTGGGAACTGCCGCGGGACGCTCCGCCCCCCTCATTAGCATAAGTAGGCGGGGCGAGGTGGATCCAATGCGTTCAATTGGCCGGGGGCCGTGGCGACGCGCGGGGGCGTGGCGAATCGGCTTCACAGCGCCCTATTTGCATAAGGGGAGTGGCCAAGTGGCTTTGCAAGGCGCTGTTTGCATAAGGGGCGTGACCGAGCGGGAGTGGGCGTGGCCTCCGAGCCCATATAAGGCGGCGCGGCGGCGGCGGCTGCGAATCGAGGGTTCGAGTCCCAGCGCGGGCGGAGCGAAGCGAAGCGACACCGGCTTAATTTGGGGGGGGGTGTGACAGCGAATTGAGCGAGAGGGTGACACCGAATTAACGGGGGGGGTTACAGGGGAACCCCCCATCATGGCTCGGGACAAGGAGAAGCGGAGCTGCGGGCAAATCATGGCCGAATGGCGGGAGTTTATCTGGGACCCCCGGAGCCGCCAGTTCCTGGGGAGAACTGGGACCAGTTGGGGTAGGTCTGGGCGGGGAGGGGGTGGGGGGGGGGGATATTGGGGTTTCCCCTCTATAATTTTAAAGGGTGCAAATGGGGAAACACCCTTTGGGGTGCATAGAGACCCCCCTTGTTAAGCGGGGTGCAAAGTGCGCTCCTATAGGGGGCGCAATGATGGGGGGGGGGGCGGGATTTGGGGTCCCCGCTTATTTAAGGGGGGTTTAGGCAGATCCTATAGGGGGCAGTGCGGAGGGGACACCCCCATATGGCTCCAATAGGTGATTAATTTAGGGGGGGGTTATAGCCCCCCCCCCCCAAATATCGATGCAAAATGAGTGGGGGGGTTAAATAAAGCTCCCCCCCCCCATAATGTCAGGGGGTTCCCCGCTATGGGGGGGTTATTAGGGGGGGACAGGGGGTGGGTTTATATCCCCCCCCCCCCCATCTGTCGCGTTCCGGCCGCTTAAGTAGGTCATGGGCGGGGGGGGGAGGGGCGCGACGGGACCCCCCCGAGTGCGGGGGGTGACCCGCTAGGGGGCGGTTCTGCCCTTGGGTTTTACCCCTTTTTGGGGTGTTTTGTCCCATTTTGGGGGTATTTTTGCATTTTGGGGCATTTTCCCCCATATTTTACACCCCCCCGGGGCTGTTTCTTGTTCTTATAAAGTGAATTTTGGGGTCAATTTGGAACAATTTTGGGGCTTTTCACTCAGTAGGGGGCAGTTTATCGGTCTGTTTTACCCCCCTGGGGGTATTTTGTCCCAATTTGGGGCATTTTGTCCCATTTTGGGGCATTTTGTCCCATATTTTACACCCCCCCGGGGCTGTTTCTTGTCCTTATAAAGTGAATTTTGGGGTCAATTTGGAGCAATTTTGGGGCTTTTCACCCAGTAGGGGGCAGTTTATGGGTCTTTTTTATCCCCTTGGGGGTATTTTGTCCCATTTTGGGGCATTTTGTCGCATTTTGGGGCATTTTCCCCCATTTTTGTGCTATTTTCCCCCATATTTTACCCCTCCAGGGCTGTTTCTTGTTCTTATAAAGTGAATTTTGGGGTCAATTCGGAGCAATTTTGGGGCTTTTCACCCAATAGGAGGCAATTTATGGGTCTTTTTTACCCCCTTGTGGGTATTTTGTCCCATTTTTGGTGTGTTTTTCCCATTTTGGGGCATTTTCCCCCATTTTCCAGGCCTGATCCTGTTCTTCCAAATCTATTTATTTGGGGGTTTTCTTGCCATTTTTGACGCATTTTTGCCCCATTAACCTGAGAATTATAATTACTTTAATTATTATTATTGTCCCTGAGGGGTTATTTTGTGTTGGGGGCTGGTTTTTTGGGGTATTTTCCCCATTTTCCCCCATTTTCCAGGCCTGAACCTGCTGTCCTACCTGCTCTTCCAAATCAATACATTCTGAGGTTTTATTCCTATTTTTGTGGCATTTTTCCCCATTAACATGAAAATTATAATTCTTTTTAATTTCCTGGGCGGTTATTTTTGGTCAGGGGGGTCATTTTTGGGGGTATTTTCCCCTTTTTCCCCCATTTTCCCTCCATTTTCCAGGCCTGACCCCGCTCTTCTAAACTAATGTCTCTGACAGGATTTTGCTCATTTTTGAGGCATTTTTGACCCTAATGAGGGAAGTTTTTAATTATTATTATTATATTTTTGTTCCTGGGGGTTTATTTTGGTCCAAGAGCTGATTTTTTGGGGTATTTTCCCTCATTTTCCCTAATTTTCCCGCTTTTCCCCATCTTCCCGCCATTTTCCAGGCCTGACCCTACTCTTCTAAACTGGCTTTTCTGGGTGGATTTTGCCCATTTTTGAGGCATTTTTGGCCCTAAAGAGGAAAGTTTTCAATTTTTATGATTCTATATTTGTTCCTGGGGGTTTATTTTGGGGAGGGGGGTGTCATTTTTGGGGTGTTTTCCCCCCTTTTCCCCATTTTCCCGCCATTTTCCAAGCCTGACCCTACTCCTCTAAACCGACTTTTCTGGGCGGATTTTGCCCATTTTTGAGCCATTTTTGGCCCTAAAGAGGAAAGTTTTCAATTTTTATGATTCTATATTTGTTCCTGGGGGTTTATTTTGTGGGGGGGGTGTCATTTTTGGGGTGTTTTCCCCCCTTTTCCCCATTTTCCCGCCATTTTCCAAGCCTGACCCTACTCCTCTAAACCGACATTTCTGGGTGGATTTTGCCTATTTTTGAGGCATTTTTGGCCCTAACGAGGGAGGATTTTGAACTTTTTAACATGATTTCATCTCGACGGGTCGTTTTTTGGGGTGTTTTACGTGATTTTCCCCGTTTTCAGGGCTGATCCTGCTGTTCTACCTGGTGTTCTATGGCTTCCTGGCTGGACTCTTTGCTCTCACCATGTGGGTTTTGCTGCAAAGCGTCGACCCCCACAAACCCACCTACCAGGACCGGCTGCACACGCCTGGTGAGCGCACGGCTTGCACGAGGGTTTGCACGAGGGTTTGCACGAGGGGTCATTTGCACAAGGGTTTGCATGAATGAAACATAAAGGTTCACACGAGGGGGGGTTCCTTTGCACGAGGGTTTGCACGAGGATCCCTTTGCACGAGGGTTTGCACAAGGCATCTTTTGCACGAGGGTTTGCACAAGAGGTAACATGAGGGGTCTTTTGCACGAGGGTTTGCACAAGGGTTTGCACGAGGGGGCGTTTGCACAAGTGTTTGCACAGAGGAAACATAAAGGTTCACACAAGGGGGTTCCTTTGCACGAGGGTTTGCACGAGGATCCCTTTGCACGAGGGTTTGCACAAGGGGTAACATGAGGGGTCTTTTGCACGAGGGGTCGTTTGCACGAGGGTTTGCATGAAGGAAACATAAAGGTTCACACAAGGGGGGTCCTTTGCACGAGGGTTTGCACAAGGCATCTTTTGCACAAGGATTTGCACGAGGGGTCATTTGCACAAGTGTTTGCACAGAGGAAACATAAAGATTCACACAAGGGGAACACAAGATGGGGAAGGTCCTTTGCACGAGGGTTTGCATGAGGATCCCTTTGCACGAGGGTTTGCACAAGGAGTAACATGAGGAGTCTTTTGCACGAGGGTTTGCACGAGGGGTCGTTTGCATGAGGGTTTGCACGAAGGAAACGTAAAGGTTCACACAAGGGGAACACAAGGGGAGGAGGGGGGTCCTTTGCACGAGGGTTTGCACAAGGCATCTTTTGCACAAGGGTTTGCACAAGGGGTAACATGAGGGGTCTTTTGCACGAGGATCCCTTTGCACGAGGGTTTGCACTATGATTTGCACGAAGGTTTGCACAAGGGTTTGCACGAGGGGTCATTTGCACAAGTGTTTGCACAGAGGAAACGTAAAGGTTCACACAAAGGGGAAACACAAGGGGAGGAGGGGGGTCCTTTGCACGAGGGTTTGCACGAGGATCCCTTTGCACGAGGGTTTGCACAAGGCATCTTTTGCACAAGGGGTAGCATGAGGGGTCCTTTGCACGAGGGTTTGCACAAGGATCCCTTTGCAAAAGGGTTTGCACGAGGATCCCTTTGCACAAGTGGCAGCATGAGGGGTCTTTTGCATGAGGTTTTGCACAAGGATGCCTTTGCACAAGGATTTGCACGAGGCATCCTTTTGCACAAGGGGTAGCATGAGGGGTCTTTTGCACGAGGATCCCTTTGCACGAGGGTTTGCATGAGGTTCCCTTTGCATGAGGTTTTGCACGAGGATCCCTTTGCACAAGGGTTTGCATGAGGAACCCTTTGCACAAGGATTTGCACGAGGCATCTTCTGCACAAGGGGCAGCATGCAGGGTCTTTTGCACGAGGGAAACACAGGGATTTGCACAAAGAAGGCACAAGGAAGTCATTTGCACGAGGGTTTGCGCAAGGGGGTATTTGCACAAGGGGTCCTTTGCACGAGGTTTTGCACAAGAGGCTCTTTGCACGAGGGTTTGCACGAGGGAAATCCAAGGGGCCCGTTGCATGAGGGGTCGTTTGCACGAGGGGTGGCATGATGGCTCTTTCGCACGCGAGTTTGCACAAGGGCTTCTTGCACGTTGCTGCTCGTGTGACGGGTGCGCACGGGGCATGTCCTCGTGTGAGCCGTGTCCTTTCTCAAGGTCCCCGTGCGAGGTGTCTCCCCATGTAAGGAAGGCCCGTCCTCGTGCAAGGCGTGTCCCCGCACGAGGTCCCCATGCAAGGTGCGTCCTCGTGTGATGCGTGTCCTTGTGCAAGGCCCTCGTGTGAGCGCCATGCCAGCTGGGCCTCTGTGAGTGTCCTTGTGCAAATCGCACCATTGTGTGAGCCCTCGTGCAAGCCCCACCCCCATCCTCGTGCAACGCTTGTGCTCGTGCGACCCCGTCCTTTTGCAAGGTCCATGTGCAACACCCATCCTTGTGCAAATCCCATCCTCGTGCAACCCCCATCTTCGTGCAAATCCCATCCTTGTGCAAGGTCCGCGTGCAACCCTCATCCTCCTGTGAGCCCTTGTGCAACCCCCGTCCCCGTGCAAATCCCGTTCTCGTGCAAATCCTGTCCTTGTGCAAACCCTTGTGCAACCCCCATCCTCGTGCAAATCCCATTCTCGTGCAACCCCCCATCCTTGTGCAAGCTCTTGTGCAACCCCATCTCCGTGCAAGGCCCGTCCTTGTGCAACCCCCGTCCTTTTGCAAATCCTGTCCTTGTGCAAATCCAGTCCTCGTGCAACCCCCGTCCCCGTGTAACCCCCATCCCCGTGCAAAGCCCATCCTTGTAAAACCCCCATCCTCGTGCAACCCCTGTCCTCGTGCAAACCCTCGTGCAAATCCCATCCTTGTGCAAATCCCGTCCTTGTGCACGCCTTGTCCTTTTGCAACCCCCATCCTCGTGCAAGGGCCATCCTTGTGCACCCCCCATCCTCGTGCAAACCCTCGTGCAAATCCCGTCCTTGTGCACGCCTTGTCCTTTTGCAACCCCCGTCCTCGTGCAAGGACCATCCTTGTGCACCCCTATTCTCATGCAACCCCAATCCTCGTGCAAACCCTCGTGCAAGGGCCATCCTTGTGCACCCCCCATCCTCGTGCACCCCCCATCCTCGTGCAAACCCTCGTGCAAATCCCGTCCTGGTGCGCAGGGATGATGATCCGGCCCCGGGCCGAGGGTCTGGACGTCACGTTCAACGTCACCCAGAGCCAGACCTGGAGCCACCTCGTGCGCGGCCTCCACCAGTTCCTGGAGCGTGAGCAACTGGGAGCACTGGGGGGGACTGGGAGGGACTGGGAGGGAACTGGGGGGCAACTGGGGGGCAACTAGGGGGACTGGGAGGGGAATGGGAGGGACTGGGAGCAACTGGGGTGGAACTGGGAGGGACTGGGAAGGAACTGGGGGGCAACTGGGGGTCAACTGGGGGGAGTGGGAGGGGAATGGGAGGGACTAGGGGGGAACTGGGATGGAACTGGGGGTCAACTGGGGTGGAACTGGGAAGGACTTGGAGGGAACTGGGGGGCAACTGGGAGGGACTGGGAGGGAACTGGGAGGGAACTGGGGATCAACTGGGGTGGAACTGGGAGGGAACTGGGGGGGACTGGGAGGGAACTGGGGGGCAACTGGGGGGAGTGGGAGGGGAATGGGAGGGACTGGGGGGGAACTGGGGGCAACTGGGGTGGAACTGGGAGGGACTTGGAGGGACTGGGAAGGAACTGGGGGGCAACTGGGGGGAGAGGGAGGGGAATGGGAGGGACTGGGGGGGAACTGGGGGCAACTGGGGTGGAACTGGGAGGGACTGGGAAGGAACTGGGGGGCAACTGGGGGGAGTGGGAGGGGAATGGGAGGGACTAGGGGGGAACTGGGATGGAACTGGGGGTAAACTGGGGTGGAACTGGGAAGGACTGGGAGGGAACTGGGGGGCAACTGGGAGGGACTGGGAGGGAACTGGGGATCAACTGGGGTGGAACTGGGAGGGACTGGGAGGGAACTGGGGGGGACTGGGAGGGAACTGGGGGGCAACTGGGGGGAGTGGGAGGGGAATGGGAGGGACTGGGGGGGAACTGGGGGCAACTGGGGTGGAACTGGGAGGGACTGGGAGGGAACTGGGGGGCAACTGGGAGGGACTGGGAGGGAACTGGGAGGGAACTGGGGATCAACTGGGGTGGAACTGGGAGGGACTGGGAGGGAACTGGGGGGCAACTGGGGGGCAACTGGGGGGAGTGGGAGGGGAATGGGAGGGACTGAGGGGGAACTGGGGGCAACTGGGGTGGAACTGGGAGGGACTGGGAGGGAACTGGGGGGCAACTGGGGGGACTGAGGGGCAACTGGGAAGGACTGGGTGGCAACTGGGAGTGACTGGGGGGGACTGGGATGGCCCTAGTCCATACTGAGAGGCCTCAAATCCATACTGGGATGGCCCAAAATCATACTGGGATGACTCTAAACCCTACTGGGATAAAACCCTGGTTCGTACTGGGATGACCATTATTCATACTGGGAGGTACTGGGGTGACCAAAATGCATATTGGGAGGCACTGGGATGACCCTAATTCATACTGGGATGACCCAAAATCATACTGGGATGACCCTAACTCATACTGGGACAACCCAAATCTCTACTGGGAGGACCCAAATCTCTACTGGGATAACCCAAAATCATACTGGGGTGACCCAAACTCATACTGGGATGACTCAAACTCATACTGGGAGGGCTCTGGGAGTCTCCCAGTGCGTACTGGGAGTCACTGGTGTTACTGGTGCCCCCCCAGCATACAATGACAGTGTCCAGGCCGCCCTGGTCCATACTGGGATGGCCCAAAATCATACTGGGATGACCCCAAATCATACTGGGATGACCCAAACTCCTACTGGGAGGGCTCTGGGAGCCTCCCAGTGCGTACTGGGAGTCACTGGTGTTACTGGTGTCCCCCCAGTGTACAATGACAGCATCGAGGCCGCCCTAGTCCATACTGGGATGGCCCAAAATCATACTGGGATGACCTCAAATCATACTGGGATGACCCAAAATCATACTGGGATGACCCAAACTCCTACTGAGAGGGCTCTGGGAGTCTCCCAGTGCGTACTGGGAGTCACTGGTGTTACTGGTGCACCCCCAGCATACAACGACAGCGTCCAGGCTGTCCCGGTCCATACTGGGATGACCCAAACTCATACTGGGATGACCCAAAATCATACTGGGATGATCCTAACTCATACTGGGGCGACCCAAATCTCTACTGGGATGACCCAAAATCATACTGGGATGACCCAAACTCCTACTGGGAGGGCTCTGGGAGTCTCCCAGTGCGTACTGGGAGTCACTGGTGTTACTGGTGCACCCCCAGCATACAACGACAGCGTCCAGGCCGCCCGCAACGCCGCCTGCGTCCCCGGGCGCTACAACGAACAGCCCGACGACTCGGTGCCCAATTACCCTAAACGAGCCTGTCGCTTCAACCGGTCCATACTGGGACCCTGCGCCGGATTGGGACCGGGCGACGACACCTACGGCTACAGCACCGGCCGGCCCTGCGTCCTGCTCAAGGTCAACCGGGTGAGTCGCTGCTGGGAGCACTGGGAGCACTGGGAGGCACTGGGAGGCACTGGGAGGCACTGGGAGCATTGGGAGGCACTGGGAGGCACTGGGAGCATTGGGAGGGACGTATTTCAGTGTATTGGGGGCTCTTGTATTGATTTTAATGGGACTGGGAGGCACTGGGAAGGACTGGGATGGTCCCTGGGGAAGCGCTTGGCAATGAACTGTCATCATCTGTTGAACTGGGAGGCACTGGGAGGCACTGGGAGGCACTGGGAGCATTGGGAGGGACGTATTTCAGTGTATTGGGGGCTCTTGTATTGATTTTAATGGGACTGGGAGGCACTGGGAAGGACTGGGATGGTCCCTGGGGAAGCGCTTGGCAATGAACTGTCATCATCTGTTGAACTGGGAGGCACTGGGAGGCACTGGGAGGCACTGGGAGCACTGGGAGGGACATATTTCAGTGTATTGGGGGCTCTTGTATTGATTTTAATGGGACTGGGAGGCACTGGGAAGGACTGGGATGGTCACTGGGGAAGCGCTTGGCAATGAACTGTCATCATCTGTTGAACTGGGAGGCACTGGGAAGGACTGGGAGTTACTGGGAGCACTGGGGGGGACTGGGACGTTCAATTGTAAAGACTTACAGTGCTTTGTATTGGTTTTAATGGGACTGGGAAGGACTGGGAGGCACTGGGAGCACTGGGAGGCACTGGGAGCACTGGGAGGGACATATTTCAGTGTATTGGGGGCTCTTGTATTGATTTTAATGGGACTGGGAGGCACTGGGAAGGACTGGGACGGTCACTGGGGAAGCGCTTGGCAATGAACTGTCATCATCTGTTGAACTGGGAGGCACTGGGAAGGACTGGGAGTTACTGGGAGCACTGGGAGGCACTGGGAGCATTGGGAGGGACATATTTCAGTGTATTGGGGGCTCTTGTATTGATTTTAATGGGACTGGGAGGCACTGGGAAGGACTGGGAGTTACTGGGAGCACTGGGGGGGACTGAGACGTTCAATTGTAAAGACTTACAGTGCTTTGTATTGGTTTTAATGGGACTGGGAAGGACTGGGAGGCACTGGGAGCACTGGGAGGCACTGGGATGTTCCTTATTGCTGTGCTTTGCTTTATACTGATCCATACTGGTCTATACTGGGAGGAACTGGGGGTTTCCTTATTGCTGGGCCTTGATTTGCACTTGTCCATACTGGGCTGTACTGAGATAAACTGGCGATACTGGGAAGCACTGGGGGTTTCCTTATTGCTGGGCCTTGCTTCATACTGGTCCATACTGGTCTATACTGGGAGCCACTGGGATAAACTGGCGATACTGGGAAGCACTAATTGCTATGCCTTGCTTTGTACTGGTCCAAACTGGTCCGTACTGGCCCAAACTGGTGCAGACTGGCCCATACTGGTCTGTACTGGTTCATACTCGTCTGTACTGGTTCATACTGGTCTGTACTGGTCCATACTGGGCACTGACCCCCCCGTTCCCCCACAGGTCATTAATTTCTTCCCAGGGAGGAACAAGAGCATCAATGTCGAGTGTGCGGCGAAGGTGACACCCCAATGTCACCCAATGTCACCCCCAATGTCACCCCAGTGTCACCCCCATGTCCCCATGTCCCCCCAAGTGTCCTCTGCCCCCTCTAGAGTCCCCAGTGTCCCCTCATTGTCCCCAATGTCTCCCTTCTGTCCCCCCCCCCCAGTGTCACCTGTGTCCCCATTTGTGTTCCCATTTGTCCCCCCAGTGTCACTTGTGTCCCCATTTGTCCCCCACAATGTCCCCATGTCACTCTGGGTGTGGCCTCAAGGTCCTCTCAGTGTCCCCAATGTCCCCAACGTCCCCAAATGTCTCCCATTGTCCCCAATGTCCCCAGGGCCCCCCATGTCCCCAGAGCCCCCCATGCCCCAAATGACCCAAACGCCCCCAATGTCCCCCATGTCCCTCATGTCCTCAACATCCCAAATGTCCCCAGTGTCCCCGATGTCCCCATTGTTCCCAAATGTCCCCAAATGTCCCCAGTGCCCCAAATGTCCCCCATGTCCCCATTGTCCCCCATTGTCCCCAATGCTCCCAATGTCCCCGTTGTCCCCATTGTTCCCAATGTCCCCATTGTCCCCCATTGTCCCCCAATGTCCCCACTGACCCCAATTGTCCCCCATTGTCCCCCATTGTCCCCCATTGTCCCCAATGTCCCCATTGTCCCCCATTGTCCCCCATTGTCCCCAATGTCCCCAATGTCCCCATTGTCCCCCATTGTCCCCCATGTCCCCAATGCTCCCAATGTCCCCGTTGTCCCCATTGTCCCCATTGTTCCCAATGTCCCCATTGACCCCCATTGCCCCCCATTGTCCCCCATTGTCCCTCATGTCCCCAATGCTCCCAATGTCCCCGTTGTCCCCATTGTCCCCCATTGTCCCCCATGTCCCCATTGTCCCCCATTGTCCCCCATTGACTCCCATTGCCCCCCATTGTCCCCCATTGTCCCCAATGTCTCTCTGGTCTCTCCCCAGCGGCCCCGTGCGAAGGGCGACTCGGTAAGGGGTTGGGGGCAGCCCCAAAATCACCCGAATTCACCCCAAAATCCACCTAGTTGTCCCAAAATCTGCTAGAATCACCCCAAAATAGTCTCATTTCACCCCAAAATCCTGCTAGACATCCCAAAATAGCCAAGATTCACCCCAAAATCCTGCTAGACGTCCCAAAATAGCCAAGATTCACCCCCAAATCCTTCTAGATGTCCCAAAATAGCCAAGATTCACCCCCAAATCCTTCTAGATGACTCAAAATAGCCAAGATTCACCCCCAAATCCTTCCAGATGTCCCAAAATAGCCAAGATTCACCCCCAAATCCTTCCAGATGACTCAAAATAGCCAAGATTCACCCCAAAATCCTTCCAGATGTCCCAAAATAGCCAAGATTCACCCCCAAATCCTTCTAGATGACTCAAAATAGCCAAGATTCACCCCAAAATCCTACTAGATGTCCCAAAATGTGCTGGTTTCACCTCCCCCCACATCTGCTGGTTTTATGCCCAAAATGCTGCTGGGTTTCACCAAATCCACTCTTTTCACCCCAAAATTTACTGGTTTCACCCCCAAATTTACTGGTTTTGCCCCAAAATCCTGTTGTGTGTGTGTGTCCAAGGGGTCACTGATGTCACCTGTTGTCCCCCTGTCCCCATGTCCCCCTGTCCCCATGTTTCTCTCTCTCCCCCTTTGCCATCACAGGCACAATCGGACTCCAGTGTAAGGGGGGGGGACACTGGGCCAAACTGGGAGGCACTGGGATGGGGGGGGACCACTGGGGGTCCTGGGGGGATTTGGGGTGGGGGGGATCCCAGGGGGGTATTTGGGGTGGGGGTATTTAAGGGGGTTTATATGGGGGTAGATGGGACCGCCCTGAGGTATATGGGGTAGATGGGGCCGCCCTGGGTGTATATGGGGGTGTATATGGGGGTGTATATGGGGGTGTATATAGGGGTACCCTGGGGGCATATGGGTAGTATTTAGGATGGTCCCAAGAGGTATTTAAGGGACAGGTATACGGGGGCTTGGAGGGTATTTGGGAGTTAATTGGGGGGGTATTTGGGGTTCAGGGGGGTACTCAAAGGGGTTTAGATTGGGGTAGATGGGGGAGTCTGTGGGGTATATGGGATAGACAGTGCAGCCCTGTGGGATATATAGGTGCATATGGGGACACCCTGAGGGGATATGGGGTGTATTTAGGGTGGTCCAGAGGGGTATTTTAGGAGAGGGTATATGGGGGGTTTGGGGGGTATTTGGGGTTAATTGGAGGGGTATTTGGGGTTCGGGGGGGGAGGCATTTATGGGAGGTTTATATGGGGGTAGATGGGGCCGCCCTGGGTCTATATGTAGGTGGGGGGCGGTATTTGTAGGGGGTCCCGGGGGGGAATTTGAGGGGAGGTAAATGGGGGGGTTGGAGGGTGTTTGGGGGGAAATTCGGGGGGTCCCAAAGGGTTATTTGGGGTTCAGGGAGGGTATTTAAGGGGGTTTAAATGGGGGTAAACAGGGCAGCACTGGGGGGGGTGTCTATGGGGGTAGATGGGGTAGATTGGGCCGCCCTGAGTATATTGGGGTAGATGGGGCCACCCTGGAGGGATATGGGGTGTAATTAGGGTGGTATTTAAGGGAAGGGTATATGGGGGTCTTGGGGGCTATTTGGGCATCAATTGCCATATTTGGGGTTCAAGGAGGGTGATGGGGGGGGCGGGGGTGGGTATATGGAGGTAGGCGGTACAGCCCTATGGGGTATATGGGGTGGATGGGGCCGCCCTGAGAGTTTGGTGGGGCCACTTGGGGGGTGGGGAGGTGGTATTTAGGGTAGTCCTGAGATGTATCTAAGTGGGGAGGGTATATAGGGGGTATTTGGGTGTCAATTTGGGGGTTATTTGGGGTTCGGGGAGGGTATTTAAGGGGGTTTATAAGGGGGTTTATAAGGTTTATACCTACGGGGTATATGGTGTTATATGGGGTAGACGAGGCCACCCTGGGGGTATATGGCACTTATATGGGGGTAACGGGGCCAGCCTGGGTGGGGGGGTATTTAATGGGGTCGCTGTGGGGTATTTAAAGGGGCCCTGGGGGGTGGATTTTGAGGATGGGGGGGTCTAAGGGAGTAGTGGGGGGGTCGGTGGGGGTGTCCCCCCCAGGGGACAGGGGTGACCCTCCCATGTCCCCCCCAGCGGGAGGAGGACGCCGCCCTCCTGGGGCCCCTCCAGCTCTTCCCGCCCAACGGCTCCATCGACCTCATGTATTTCCCCTACTACGGCAAGAGAGTCCATGTGAGCCGGACGCCTGGGTCCGCCCCCAAATTCCTGGGGTCCCCTCCCCAACTCCTGGGTCCCCCCAACTCCTGGGTCCCCCCTCCAACTCCTGGGTCCCCCCCAAACTCCTGGGGTCCCCTCCCCAACTCCTGGGTCCCCCCAACTCCTGGGTCCCCCCCCAACTCCTAGGTCCCCCCCAAACTCCTGGGTCCCCCCCTGGAACTCCTGGGTCCCCCAAATTCCTTGATCCCCCCAAACTCCTGGGTCCCTCCCCGAACTCCTGGGTCCCCCCCAAACTCCTGGGTCCCCCCCCCCAACTCCTGGGTCCCTCCCGAACTCCTGGGGCCCCTCCCCGAACTCCTGGGTCCCCCCCGAACTCCTGGGTCCCTCCCGAACTCCTGGGTCCCTCCTGAACTCCTTGATCCCCCTGAACTCCTGGGTCCCTCCCCGAACTCCTGGGTCCCTCCCGAACTCCTGGGGCCCCTCCCCGAACTCCTGGGTCCCCCCCGAACTCCTGGGTCCCCTCCCGAACTCCTGGGTCCCTCCCCGAACTCCTGGGTCCCCCCGCGATGTCCTGTGTCCCCCAGGTGAACTACACGCAGCCCGTGGTGGCCGTTCTGTTCGCCAACGCCACGTCCAACATGGATCACTACGTGGAGTGTCGGCTCCGCGCCGAGGGGCTGCGGCCGCACGACGAGCGCGACAAGTTCGCCGGCCGCGTCGCCTTCCGCCTGCGCATCAACCGCGAATGAGCCCCAGCGCCCCCCCCTAAACCCCCCCCGTGCCCCCCACATCCCGATTACCCTTCCCAACCTCGCCCTTCCCGCCCAAAATGTCCCTTTGCCGCGGGAAAATCCGATTTGCCCCTAAAAAATCCTCATTATTCCACCCAAATTTCACCTAAAAATTTGTCAGTTTTCACCCCAAATTTCACCTAAAAATGTGTCAGTTTTCACCCCAAATTTCACCGAAAAAATCCGAATTTTCCCTTAAATTTCACCTTAAAAATACTTTTTTTTTGCCCCAAATTTCACCTAAAAATTGTAATTTTCCGCCAAATTTTGCCTAAAAAAATCCTCTAATTTTTTGCCCCAAATTTCACCTAAAAACTCCTAATTTTCCCCCGAATTTGATAATTTTACTCCAAATTTCACCTAAAAAATCTGAAATTTCCCCCCAAATTTCACCTTAAAAATCCTCATTTTCCACAATTTCACAATTTTTCCCCCAAATTTCACCTAAAAAAATCCTAATTTCCCCCGAATTTGACAATTTTCCCCCCAAATTTCACCTAAAAAATCTGAAATTTTCCCCCAAATTTCACCTAAAAAATCCTCATTTTTTTCCCCAAATTTCACCTAAAAAATAGCAATTTCTCCCCCAAATTTCACATTTTCCCCCCAATTTCACCTAAAAAATCCTCATTTTTCCCCTAATTCCACAATTTTTGCCTAAAAATTTTACCTAAAAATTCTCATTTTCCCCCCAAAATCACAATTCTCCCCCAAATTTCACCTAAAAAATCCTCATTTTTTGCCCCAAATTTCACCTATAAAATCCTAATTTTCACCTAAAAAAATCCTAATTTTCCCCCAAAATTTAACAATTTTCCACAAATTTCACCTAAAAAAATCCTCATTTTTTTCCCCAAATTTCACCTAAAAATCGTAATTTTCCCCCCAAAAACCACCTAAAAAATTTCCTAATTTTCCCCAAAATCTCACCTAAAAATTTTAATTTTTCCCCCAAATTTCACATTTCCCCCCAAATTTCACTCCAAAAACTGTAATTTTTTCCCCCAAATTTCACCTAAAAAAATTCCTCATTTCCTCCAAAATTTCACCTAAAAATTTTAATTTATCCCCAAATGTCACATTTTTCCCAAAAAAATTCACCTTAAAAATCATAATTTTTCCCCCAACTTTCACTTTAAAAATCGTAATTTTTCACCCCAAATTTCACCTAAAAAAATCCTCATTTCTGCCCAAATGTCACAATTTCCTCCCCCAAACTTCCCATTGTTCCCTCCCAAAAATCCCATTTTCCCCCCAAAACCCCCATTTCCCCCAAAAAATCCCATTTCCCCCCAATTTCCCCCCATTTCCCCCTCAATTTCCCCCCATTTCCTCCCATATCCCTCCACGCCGGGTCTAATTTCCCCCCCCTGCTCCTAATATAAGAATAATAAATGTACATAGATATTTTTATATTATTATAATTATTAAACGCTGCGCTAGGGTTTCCTCCCCAAAATGCTCGTGTTTCACCCCAAAATTTGGCCTTATTGGTCGCAGGGGGGATTCGGGGTGGGGGGGGGGCCAATATGGCCGCCATTGGTTGAACAGATTGGGAACAAGATGGCTGCCGTTGTTGAGTGGAAATGGAACAAGATGGCTGCCAATGGTTGAACAGATGGAGAGCAAAATGGCTGCCGTGGGATGGCTAGATAGTGAGCAAGATGGCCGCCATTGGTTGAACAGATTGGGAGCAAGATGGCCGCCATTGGCTGAGTGGAAATGGAACAAGATGGCCGCCAATGATTGAACAGATAGAAACCAAGATGGCCGCCACTGGGTGAATAGATTGTGAGCAAGAGGGCTGCCATTGGTCGAACAGATAAGGAACAAGATGGCTGCCATTGGTCAAGTGAAAAAGGAGCAAGATGGTGGCTGCCAATGGTTGAGTGGAAGAGGATCAAGATGTCCGCCATTCAAGATGGCTGCCCAACCAAGATGGCCATCAGGCCCTTCTATAGACCATGGGATTCAAGATGGCTGCCCAACCAAGATGGCCGCCAGACACTTCTATGGGCCATGGGATTCAAGATGGCTGCCCAATCAAGATGGCCGCCAGACACTTCTATAGGCCATAGGATTCAAGATGGCTGCCCAACCAAGATGGCCGCCTGCCTTTTCTATAGGCCATGGGATTCAAGATGGCTGCCCAATCAAGATGGCCGCCAGACACTTCTATAGGCCATGAGATTCAAGATGGCTGCCCAACCAAGATGGCTGCCAGACACTTCTATAGGCCATGGGATTCAAGATGGCTGCCCAACCAAGATGGCTGCCAGACACTTCTATAGGCCATGGGATTCAAGATGGCTGCCCAACCAAGATGGCCGCCTGCCTTTTCTATAGGCCATGGGATTCAAGATGGCTGCCCAACCAAGATGGCCGCCAGACACTTCTATAGGCCATAGGATTCAAGATGGCTGCCCAACCAAGATGGCCGCCAGGCACTTCTATAGGCCATGGGATTCAAGATGGCTGCCCAACCAAGATGGCCGCCAGACACTTCTATAGGCCATGGGATTCAAGATGGCTGCCCAACCAAGATGGCCGCCAGACACTTCTATAGGCCATGGGATTCAAGATGGCTGCCCAACCAAGATGGCCGCCAGGCACTTCTATAGGCTACGGGATTCAAGATGGCTGCCCAACCAAGATGGCCGCCTGCCTTTTCTATAGGCCATGGGATTCAAGATGGCTGCCCAATCAAGATGGCCGCCAGACACTTCTATAGGCCATGGGATTCAAGATGGCCACTCAGCTGGCGGCCATCTTGGTTGGGCAGCCATCTTGAATCCTGTAGCCTATAGGAGGGCCCGGCGGCCATCTTGGTTGGGCAGCCATCTTGAATCCTGTAGCCTATAGGAGGGCCCGGCGGCCATCTTGGTTGGGCAGCCATCTTGAATCCTATAGCCTATAGGAGGGCCCGGCGGCCATCTTGGTTGGGCAGCCATCTTGAATCCTATAGCCTATAGGAGGGCTCGGCGGCCATCTTGGTTGGGCAGCCATCTTGAATCCTATAGCCTATAGGAAGGCCCGGCGGCCATCTTGGCCCCCCTCTTTTTTTGGGGTGAATTTAGGGCTTTTTGGCTCCTCCGGGTGTTAATTTGGAGGCGGCCGAACCCTTTTTTGGGTGAATTTCCCCATTTTTGCCCATTTTTTCATTCCTGGGGCCTCTTGGGGCTGTTGGGCCCCTCCCCCCCCATCCCGGACGCCTGGGTCCCTCTTGTGATTGGGGGGGGGGAGGGGAGGTGGTAATTAGGCCACGGGTTGTTAATGAGCCTGACGAGCTCATTAGGCTGCCTGCCCGGACGCCTGGGTCCCTTTCACCCCCCACTTTTGGCAGAGGGACCCAGGCGTCCGGGAGGGACCCAGGCGTCCGGGAGGGGGCGGGGCCACGTTGATGACATCATGGGGGGGGAGGGGGTAGGAGAAAAACACCAAAATCCCCCCTGATTTGCCCCAAATTAACTCCACTAATTAACCCCTAATTAAGAGCCTCCCACTCCAATTAACGCAGCCCAATTAAAAAGGTCAGTAATTAACACCCCCCCATAACTTCCCCAATTAACAGCCCCCTAATTAATGACCCACAATTAACACCTCCCATTAATATCCCCCATTAAGATCCTCTGATAGACCCTCCCCAATTAACAAACCAATTAATAGCCCCAGTAGAGACCCCACTAATTAACACCCCATTAATAACCCTTAATAATGACCCTCAATTAACACCCCAATTAATGTTCCCTAATAGAGATCCCTCTAATTAACACCCCAATTAATCACCCATAATAATGACCCCCAATTAACAGCCCCAAATAATTAACCCCTCAGACTCCACTAATTAAGAATTTGCTGTAATTAATGTGCCAATTAATAACCATTAAGGCTATTAATTAATCATTAATTACAGAGCCCCAATTAAGAGTCTGTAATAACGATCCCCCTAATTACAACATCAATACAGAGCCCCTTTAATTAACAACCCCAATTAACAGCCCCTAATAGAGGATCCTAATTAACCACCCCCCAATTAACGACCCTCCCAAATTAACTCCCATTTAATAACCCTCATTCATTAACCCCCCCATTAATTAACCCCCATTAATTAACCCCTTTCATTAACCACCTGTAATCAACCCCTGCAAACACTCCTAATTATCATTTAATTAATTAAATCCCCCTTAATTAACACCCCCCCCCCCTCCATGACCCACATGGGTGGGTGGGGGAGGGAAAAATCCCCCCTGATCCGAGACAGATGGTGCCCCTCCCCCCCCCCCCCCCCCCCGAACTCCTGGGTCCCTCCCGGACGCCTGGGTCCCCCCCTCCCCTCCTCTCCCCTCCCCCTCCTGGGATGAGTTTCAAGGTCACATGAAGGTGACAGAGGAATTTTCCGGAGTATTAGTGGGACCCAGGAGTTCGGGAGGGACCCAGGAGTTCGTGGGGGACCAAGAAGTCTGGGGGGACACAGGAATTCAGGAGGGACCCAGGAGTTCGGGGGGGACCCAGGAGTTCGGGGGGGACCCAGGAGTTCAGGGAGGGACCCAGGAGTTCGGGGGGGACCCAGGCGTTCGGGGGGGGACCCAGGAGTTCAGGGGGGGACCCAGGAGTTGGGGGAGGGACCCATGAATTCGGGGGGACCCAGGAGTTCGGGGGGGGACCCAGGCGTTCGGGGGGGGGACCCAGGAGTTCAGGGGGGGACCCAGGAGTTTGGGAAGGGACCCAGGAGTTCGGGAGGGACCCAGGAGTTGGGGGAGGGACCCATGAATTCGGGGGGACCCAGGAGATCGGGGGGGACCCAGGAGTTCGGGGGGGACCCAGGAGTTTGGGGAGGGACCCAGGAGTTCAGGGAGGGACCCATGAATTCGGGAGGGACCCAGGCGTTCGGGGAGGGACCCAGGAGTTCGGGGGAGGGACCCAGGAGTTCGGACACATGTTGACAGGAACCGTTTTATTGAGCTGCGATTAAACACGTGCCCCATTTTGGGGGGGGAGGGGACACTGGGGGGGGGGGTTGGGGACACTTTGTGGGGGGGGGGGAGGGGACACCGGGGCCACCTTGGAGACACCGTTGTCCCCTCCCCCCCCATCCCCCCCCCCCCGGGGATATATATATATATATTCATATTTATAATTGCAGTGGTCCTCGTCACCCCCCCCACCCAAAAAAAAAGCGCCACCCCCACCCATGGGTGCTGCCCCCCCCCCTTTCCCCCCCTCCCCCCCCCTCCCCCAGCACCCATTTTTTGGGGTGAAACGAGGCATTTCTGGCAGTGGGGGCCCCACCAACCCCCCCCCAAAATGGGAGGGGGGGTGGGGGGGGGGGGATAGGGGGGTTTTGGGGACACCCCCCCCCCCCCGTTTTAGTCGTCGATACAAATCACCTCCCCCCCCCGCGGTTCTTTCTTCTCGGGGCCTTCGGCCTCGCGCTCCCGTTTCACCAGCACCGGGGGGGGGCCATTGGCGGCGGCTGTTGGGGGGGGGGAGAAGGGACCCAGGCGTCCGGGAGAAAGGGGGGGGTCAGGTACTGAACCCCTGAACCCCCCCATATTGACACCCAGGGACCCAGGCGTCCGGGATCCCCAGAAAGGGACCCAGGCGTCCGGGGACCCCTACCCCCCCCATAAAGGGACCCAGGCATCCGGGGACCCCTACCCCCCCCATAAAGGGACCCAGGAGTCCGGGAACCCCAAAAAGGGACCCAGGCATCCGGGGACCCCTACCCCCCCCATAAAGGGACCCAGGAGTCCAGGAACCCCAAAAAGGGACCCAGGCATCCGGGGACCCCTACCCCCCATAAAGGGACCCAAGAGTCCGGGAACCCCAAAAAGGGACCCAGGCGTCCGGGGTGGGGGGGTCAGGTACTGAACCTCTGAATCCTCCCCCTCCCACATTGACACCCACACCCAGGGACCCAGGCGTCCGGGAAGCCCAAAGGGACCCAGGCATGCCCCCCAACCATGGACCCAGGCGTCCGGGAACCCCAAAGGGACCCAGGCGTCCCCCCACCCATGGACCCAGGCATCCGGGAACCCCAAAGGGACCCAGGCGTGCCCCCACCCATGGACCCAGGCATCCGGGAACCCCAAAGGGACCCAGGCGTCCCCCCACCCATGGACCCAGGCGTCCGGGAACCCCAAAGGGACCCAGGCGTGCCCCCACCCATGGACCCAGGCGTCCGGGAACCCCAAAGGGACCCAGGCGTCCCCCCACCCATGGACCCAGGCATCCGGGAACCCCAAAGGGACCCAGGCGTGCCCCCACCCATGGACCCAGGCATCCGGGAACCCCAAAGGGACCCAGGCGTCCCCCCACCCATGGACCCAGGCATCCGGGAACCCCAAAGGGACCCAGGCGTGCCCCCCACCCATGGACCCAGGCGTCCGGGAACCCCAAAGGGACCCAGGCGTGCCCCCCACCCATGGACCCAGGCGTCCGGGAACCCCAAAGGGACCCAGGCGTCCCCCCCACCCATGGACCCAGGCATCCGGGAACCCCAAAGGGACCCAGGCGTGCCCCCACCCATGGACCCAGGCATCCGGGAACCCCAAAGGGACCCAGGCGTCCCCCCACCCATGGACCCAGGCATCCGGGAACCCCAAAGGGACCCAGGCGTGCCCCCCACCCATGGACCCAGGCGTCCGGGCGCTCACCGGTGATGAAGGACCCTGGTGGCATTTGGCTGTAGTTGGCGCCCCCGGGGGGGAGGGGTCCGGCCGGGGGGGTCCCAAAGGTGCCCCCGTAACTTTGGGGGGTGGCGTAAGGACCCGGCGGGAACGTCTGGGGTTGGGGGGGGGGGGGGACATGGGGGTCACCTCCTGTCCCCACTGTCACCTCCCCCAGGGCCACATTGTCCCCAAGTCTGAGCGATGGCCGGGGGAATGAACCCCCCCATTGACACCCAGGGACCCAGGCATCCGGGAACCCCCAAAAGGGACCCAGGAGTACCCCCACCCCCAGGGACCCAGGTGTCTGAGTGCCCCCCCACCCAAGACTGTCCCATATCCCAGTGATGTCCCCAAGTCCCAGTGATGTCCCCAAATCCCAGTGACGTCACCAAATCCCAGTGACGTCACCAAATCCCAGTGACGTCACCAAGTCCCAGTGATGTCCCCAAATCCCAGTGACGTCACCAAATCCCAGTGACGTCACCAAATCCCAGTGATGTCACCAAGTCCCAGTGATGTCCCCAAATCCCAGTGACGTCCCCAGGTCCGAATGATGTCCCCAAGTCCCATCAATGTCCCCAGGACCACAATGTCCCCAATGTCCCCCAGGGCTGGGATGTCCCCAGGTCCCAGTGATGTCCCCAAGTCCCATCAATGTCCCCAAGTCCCAATGATGTCCCCGAGTCCCATCAATGTCCCCAAGTCCCAGTGATGTCCCCAAGTCACAATGACATCCCCAAGTCCCAGTGATGTCCCCAAGTCCCAGTGATGTCCCCAAGTCCCATTAATGTCCCCAAGTCCCAATGACATCCCCAAGTCCCAATGATGTCCCCGAGTCCCATCAATGTCCCCAAGTCCCAGTGATGTCCCCAAGTCACAATGACGTCCCCAAGTCCCAATGACATCCCCAAGTCCCAATGACGTCCCCAAGTCCCTGTGATGTCCCCAAAGCCACAAATCCCCCAAGCCCCATCAATGCCCCCAGGGCCACAATGTCCCCAGTGTCCCCAATGTCCCCAGGTCCCAGTGATGTCTCCAAGTCCCATCAATGTCCCCAGGGCCACAATGTCCCCAGTGTCGCCAGGTCTCCTGGCTGTCCCCAAGTCCCACCAATGTCCCCAGGGCCACAATGTCCCCAATGTCGCCAGGTCCCCGCGCGGGTGACTCACGGGCGGGGGGTGGCTCTCGGTGCCCTTGCTGGCCAGGCGGCTGAGGATGCTGCGCTCCGACATCTGCAGGCGGGCGGCGATGGGCGGGATGCGCGACAGCGTGGCCGGCAGGCGCGTCACGTCCGCCTTCATGTCGCTCAGCAGCTCCTCCAGCTGGTTCAGCACTGGACAAAGGGGGCGGGGAGACACAAAAAGGGGCCGGGGGGGGGGTCCGTCAGCACTGGGGGACCCTCCTGAACCTACTCATAGGTTACTCATAGGTTACTCATTGGTTACTCATAGGCTACTCATAGGTTAATGGGGCTTACTTGGGTTCTATGGAGCAGGGAAGGGTTGGGAAATCAATGGTGAGCCATCCTGAGCCTACTCATAGGTTACTCATACACTACTCAGAGGTTACTCGGAGCTTGATTGGAGCTTATTTGGGTTCTACGGAGCAGGGAAGGGTTGGGAAATCAACAGGGAGCTGTCCCGAGCCTACTCGTATGTTATTCATACATTACTCAGAGGTTACTCGGAGCTCGATTGGAGCTTATTTGGGTTCTATGGAGCAGGGAAGGGTTGGGAAATTAACAGGGAGCTGTCCTGAGCCTACTCGTATGTTACTCATACATTACTCAGAGGTAAATTGGAGCTTACTCAGGCTATACGGAGCAGGGAGGGGTTGGAAAACCAATGGGGAGCCCTCCCGAGTCTACTCACAGGTTACTCATCAGTTAATTGGAGGTTAATTGGAGCTTACTCGGGCAATGCGAAGCGGGGAGAGGGTTGGGAAACCAATGGGGAGCCGTCCTGAGCCTACTCAGATTACTCAGAGCTTCCTCATAGGTTACTCAGAGCCTATTTGGGCTATGGGGAGTGGGGAGAGGGTGGGATACTCAATGGGGAACCATCCCTGGGGTTGCTCATGGGTTACTCATAGGCTGCTCATAGGTTATGCAGAGCTTGCTCAGAAGCTCCGCGGGCTATGGGGAACGGGGAGGGGGTGGGGAAGCAATGGGGAGTCCTCCCACACCTACTCGCAGGTTACTCAGAGGCTACTCAGGCTACGGGGAGCAGGGAAGGGAGAGGGAGGGGAAGGGGAAGCCTGAGGAGCTACTCAAGGGTTACTCCACCTACACACTGGGGGGTGTTTGACCCACTCCGGGATCCTCCTGACGCCCCCAGGGCTACTCGGCCAAGCCCATTTACTCAGGGTTTACTCTCTAGACACAGCAGAGATACTTCAGGTTTACTCCGGGGATACTCCTTAGACACTCTGGGTTTACTCCTTACAATCTGGGGACACTCGGGGGTCACTCCGGTGCCACAACTGGCGACGCCGTTCGATGCACCGGCGCTACTCGGGGTTTACTCATCAAACCCACCAGAGCTACTCGGGGGGGACACACAGGAGGATGCTGGGAAAACCGCGGGTCCTACTCCGGGGATACTCCATTCGTTCTCCCACTCCCAGCATGCACCGGGGCTGCTCCCACCGTCCTCCTTCCTCCCTACTCGGGGTTGGGGTCGGGAAGCGCCCGCGATGCAGCAGCGACTTACTCGGGGTTTACGCGACAGATACTCAGCGGACACAGCGCAAGCGCAAAGCGACAGAGGCCCCCGGCGCCCCCTGGAGCCCCGAGCTGCGCCCGCCTCCCTCTGGGCTTACTCTAAGGTTACTCTGAGCTTACTCAGAGGCCACTCACAGCTTACTCGGAGCTTACTCAGAGCTTATCCAGAAGCTACAGGGGAGCGGGAGTGGGGACTAATCAATGGGGAGTCATCTTGTGAATACACACAGGTTACTCCTCTGAGCTTACTCAGAGGTGACTCACAGGTTACTTGGGGCTTGCTCAGAGGTTACTCAGAGCTCCTTCAGAAGCTACAGGGAGTGGGGGGGGGGTGGTTACTCAATGGGGCACCGTCCCACGCCTACTCAGAGGTTATTCTGAGGCTACTCAGCGCTTACTCTGAGGCTACTCAGAGGTTACTCAGAGCTTATTCAGAACATACAGGGAGTGGGGATGTTGGTTACTCAATGGGGTTGTCCTGGGCCTACTCAGAGCTTACTCAGAGCTTACTCCGAGGTTACTCCGAGGTTACTCACACCCCCAAAACCCCCTCAGGGACCTCCGGCCGCTTCCCCGCCCCCCCCAGCGCCCTTGAAGACCCCCCCAAAAGCCAAAAAAGAAAAGCCCCCAAACCAAAAAAAAAAAGCCACGCAAAAGGATACACGGGGAGGCGGTTGGGAGGGCGAACCCCACTTTAATTGCATAAAGGGGGGTACAGAGGCAGCCGAGGGCGCTACAGGAGGGGGCGGCCGCGCCGGGGCCGGCGCCCCCGCCTCTTACCCTTGTGCAGGACGGCGTTCGCGGGTTTGTTGCCCGCCAGCGACTCCTTGGACAAGTGCTGGTGGCTCTCGGCCAGGCACTCGACCTCGGCGAAGCGCGAGTTGAGCGCCATGGCGGGGTGGCCGGGGTCCTGCGTCATGTTCAGGTAGGCGGCGCGGCGGAGCTGCTCCTCGATCACCAGCGCCTGCTCCAGGAGCTGCGGGGACAACGGGGACAGTGTGGGGGACGTGGGGACAAAGGGGGACGCGGGGGGAGGGCGGCTCGTGGAGGTCGCAGGGGGGGATGTTGAAGAAAAGGGACCCAGGCGTCCGGGTGGGCAAGTGGGAGGTCACAATGTGAGCGTGCACCATGACAAGGTCTGGAGGGGACCCAGGCGTCCGGGCACCCAATTGAGACCTCACAATGCAATCTCACACCACAACAAGGGCTGGAGGGGACCCAGGCATCCGGGTGCCCAACCAAGACCTCACAATGTGATCTCACACCACAACAAGGGCTGGAGGGGACCCAGGCGTCCGGGTGCCCAATTGTGAGGTCCCAATGTGACATCACACCACAACAAGGGCTGGAGGGGACCCAGGCGTCCGGGCGCCCCACTGTGACATCACAATGTGATCTCACACTGTAAGGTCAGGAGGGGACCCAGGCATCCGGGTGCCCAACCAAGACCTCACAATGCAATCTCACACCACAATAAGGGCTGGAGGGGACCCAGGCGTCCGGGCGCCCAATTGTGAGGTCCCAATGTGACATCACACCACAACAAGGGCTGGAGGGTGCCCCACTGTGACATCACAATGTGACCTCACACTGTAAGGGCTGGAGGGGACCCAGGCGTCCGGGCGCACAACCAAGACCTCACAATGTGATCTCACACCACAACAAGGGCTGAAGGGGACCCAGGCGTCCGGGCACCCAACCGAGACCTCACAATGCAATCTCACATCACAACAAGGTCAGGAGGGGACCCAGGCGTCCGGGCGCCGCACTGTGACATCACAATGCAATCTCACACCACAACAAGGTTTGGAGGGGACCCAGGCGTCCGGGCACTGCACTGTGACATCACAATGTGATCTCACACTGTAAGAGCTGGAGGGGACCCAGGCGTCCGGGTGCCCAATTGTGAGGTCCCAATGTGACATCACACCACAACAAGGGCTGGAGGGGACCCAGGCGTCCGGGTGCCGCGCTATGACATCACAATGCAATCTCACACTGTAAGGTCAGGAGGGGACCCAGGCGTCCGGGCGCCACACTGTGACATCACAATGCAATCTCACACCAAACCCCCGTGCAAATGCTCGTGCAACCGTGCAACCCCTTGTGCAAACCCCTGTGCAAACCCTCGTGCAAACCCTCGTGCAAATCCTTGTGCAAACCCTTGTGCAACCTCTTGTGCAACCCCCCATGCAAACCCCCGTGCAAACCCTCGTGTAAACCCTCATGTAAACCCTCGTGCAAGCCCTGCACAAACCCCCATGCAAACCCTTGTGCAAACCCCCATGTAAACCCTTGTGCAAACCCCCATGTAAATCCTTGTGCAACCCCTCGTGCAAACCCTTGTGCAACCCCTCGTGCAAATGCTGGTGCAAATGCCCGTGCAAATCCTTGTGCAAACCCTCGTGCAAACCCTCATGCAACCCCTTGTGCAAACCCCCGTGCACACCCTTGTGCAACCCCTCGTGCAAACCACCGTGCAAATGCTCGTGCAACCCCTCATGCAAATGCTTGTGCAAATCCCCATGAAAACCCTCGTGCAACCCCTTGTGCAAACCCTCGTGTAAACCCTCGTGCAAACCCTCGTGTAAACCCTCGTGCAAACCCTTGTGTGAGCCCTCGTGTAAACCCTCGTGCGCTCACCTTGAACCTCCGCGCCAGGAACTTGTTCTTCATCTCTAGGAAGTTCCCCTTGGCGGCCTCGCCCTTGAAGGGCTCGTTGAGCAGCGCGAAGGCGCCGTCGTTCTGCACGTCCGTCCAGCGCGCGTACCCGTGACTGACAGCTAAGGAATGTCACTGTCACCTGTGTCACCACCAGTGTCCCCACTGTCCCCAGCGGCCCCGTAAACAAGGGTTCAGGGGGACCCAGGCGTCCGGGAGGGACCCAGGAGTTCGGGAGGGACCCAGGAGTCCGGGAGGGGACCCAGGAGTCTGGGTGGGATCCAATGTCCCCAACATCCCTGTACCCGTGGCTGAGCTCTAAGGAATGTCATTGTCACCAGTGTCACTGTCACTGTGTCCCCAACATCCCAATGAATAAGGGTTCAGGGGGACCCAGGCGTCCGGGAGGGACCCAGGAGTCCGGGAGGGACCCAGGAGTCTGGGTGGGATCCAATGTCTCCAACATTCCCCGTACCCGTGACTGAGCACTAAGGAATGTCATTGTCACCTGAGTCACCATCATTGTGTCCCCACTGTCCCCAACGTCCCCGTAAACAAGGGGTCAGGGGGACCCAGGCGTCCGGGAGGGACCCAGGAGTTCGGGAGGGACCCAGGAGTCCGGGCAGGGATCTGATGTCTCCAACATCCCTTGTACCCATGGCTGAGCACTAATGAACATCATTGTCACCAGTGTCACCAGTGTCACTGTCACTGTGTCCCCGGTGTCCTCAGTGTTCCCCTCACCCCCATAACCAAGGGTTCAGGGGGACCCAGGCATCCGGGGGGGACCCAGGAGTTCGGGAGGGACCCAGGAGTCCTGGAAGGACACAGGAGACTGGGAAGGACCCAGGTGTTTGGGAGAGGACTCAGGCGTCCCGGGGGGAACCCAGGAGCCTGGGAGGGACCCAGGCGTGCGGGAGGGGACCCAGGAGTTTGGGAGGGACCCAGGCGTTCGGGAGTGGACCCAGGCATCCGGGGGGGGACCCAGGCGTTCGGGCGGATACAGGACGATCCCGGCCAGCAGCCAATAGTCGTGGCGCCGGTGCCAGATCTCATTGAGCTTCCCCGAGGAGATGGCGGCTCGTTCCTCGTTCTGCCACAGCGTGTGCAACTCTGTGGGGGTTCGGGGTGCAGGGGGGGGGCGTCAGGAGGGGGTGGGGACCCCCCCAAAGCGCCCCCCGGCCCGGCCCCCCTGGGTCCCGCTCACCCGTGAAGCCGCCGTCCGCGATGTTGAACATGAACCGCGGCTTCTCGGGCCGCTCGTCCCGCCGCCCGTTGGCGCGCGGCTCCGCTTTGGGCTCCTTCTCGGCTTTGGGGTCCTCTGCGCAGGGGTCGGTTTGGGGGGGTCAGTGATATGTTGGCACCTTCCCCCCCTTAGACCCCCCCAAACCACCCCCGGCTCCCTCCAGGAAGCCGGAAGCCATTGGAAGCTATTGGCAACCATCAGTAGGCTTCAGAGTGAACACGCCACAATTAAGAGCCCATTGCTCCATGTGCGCCCCTTTGGTTAAGCCCCGCCCCCTCTGCCTCGGCCACGCCCCTATAGGAAGCCAGAAGCCATTGGGAGCCATTGGAAGCCATTGCCAGCCATCAGTAGGCTTCAGAGTGAACACGCCACAATTAAGAGTCCATTGTTCCATGTGTGCCCCTTTGGTTAAGCCCCGCCCCCTCTGCTTTCGCCACACCCCTACAAGAAGACAAAAGCCATTGGGCGCCATTGGCAGCCATTGGTAGCCATTGGAAGCCATCAGTAGGCTTCAGAGTGAACGCGCCACAATTAAGAGCCCATCACTCCAGGTGCATTCCTTTGGTTAAGCCCCGCCCCCTGTGGCTTGGCCACGCCCCCGGGTGCCCCAGGCCCCACCCCCAGCCCAAGCCCCATCCCCCAGCACCTCGTTTTGGGTCCGTGTCCCCCCCGGGTCGCTCTCTGGGTTCGTCCTCAGGGGGTTTCTCGTCACCTTTGTCGGGTCCCTTGTCAGGTTCTATGGGGGGGGACGAGGACATTTGGGGGTCCCCCGGACGCCTGGGTCCCCCCCGGACGCCTGGGTCCCCGCGGGGCGGGGGAGCGGCTGACCTGGCGGGTCCCCTTCGGCCTCGGGGTTCGCGGGTCCCTCGTCGTCCCCCTTGTGCGGCCCCTCGGCCTCGCTGGTGGCGCTTGGGGACGGTGGCGCCTCGGGGACAGGAGCCTGGGGGGACACGGCGGGGACACGGGGTTGGCCCGGACGCCTGGGTCCTTCCTGAACTCCTGGGTCCCCCCCGGACGCCTGGGTTCCAACCCTGGACACCTGGGTCCCCCCCCGGACGCCTGGGTCCCCTTGAACTCCTGGGTCCCCCCAGGGCACCTGGGTTCCCCCAAATGCCTGGATCCCTCCCGGACGCCTGGGTCCCCCCCCGGACGCCTGGGTCCCTCCCAGACACCTGTGTCCCCGCCTTGGATGCCTGGGTCCCCCTGGACGCCTGGGTCCTCACCGGACATGTGGGTCCCCCCGGACGCCTGGGTTCCCCCCAGGGTGACAGTGACATACACGGGGGACAACGAGGGGGAGGGGAGGAGGTGGGGACATTGGGGACAGGATTGGGGACACCGGGAACATTGGGGACACTGGGGACAGGATTGGGGACACTGGGAACATTGGGGACACTGGGAACATTGGGGACACTGGGGATGGGATTGGGGACACTGGGAACATTGGGGACACTGGGAACATTGGGGACAGGATTGGGGACACTGGGAACATTGGGGACACTGGGAACATTGGGGACACTGGGGATGGGATTGGGGACACTGGGAACATTGGGGACACTGGGAACATTGGGCACAGGATTGGGGACACTGGGAACATTGGGGACACTGGGGATGGGATTGGGGACACTGGGAACATTGGGGACACTGGGAACATTGGGCACAGGATTGGGGACACTGGGAACATTGGGGACAACAGGGACGGGACTGGGGACAGGGATGCGAGAGATCTGGGGACGAGAACATGATTGGGGACAGGGACAGAGATGACGGAGTTGGGGACAGTGTTGGGGACGTTGTTGGGACAGTGTTGGGGACACTTGGGGACAGTGTTGGGGACACTGTGGGTTCACCCCGTCACCCACCTCAGTCTCCATCTTCTCGGTCCCTTTGGGCTCCTTGTCGTCCCTGCTGTCACCGTCGTCCCTGTCGGGGGGTGGCCCCGGAGGGTCCCCCCGCTCGCTGGGGGCTGGAGTGGCTGGGACAGGGGACACATCAAACATGGCCCCATGTCCCCCTGTCCCCATATGTCAGTGACCCCCAGGGTTCTAGAGCTCCCCAGTGACCCAAGTCATATCCCCCATCCCCATGTCCCCTTGTCCCCATATCCCCCTGTCCCCCTGTCCCCAAATCCCTGTCCCCATATCCCCCTGTCCCCATATCCCCCTGTCCCCCTGTCCCCAAATCCCTGTCCCCATATCCCCCTGTCCCCATATCCCCCTGTCCCCATATCCCCCTGTCCCCAAATCCCTGTCCCCATATCCCCCTGTCCCCATATCTCCATGTCCCCTGTCCCCCTGTCCCCAAATCCCTGTCCCCCTGTCCCCATATGTCCATGTCCCCTGTCCCCATATCCCCATGTCTCTGTCCCCATATCCCCATATCTCCATGTCCCCTGTCCCCCTGTCCCCAAATCCCTGTCCCCCTGTCCCCATATGTCCATGTCCCCATACCTCCATGTCCCCTGTCCCCATATCCCCATGTCTCTGTCCCCATATCCCCATATCCCCCTGTCCCCATATCTCCATGTCCCCCTGTCCCCATATCTCCATGTCCCCCTGTCCCCATGTCCCCAAATCCCTGTCCCCCTGTCCCCAAATCCCTGTCCCCCTGTCCCCATATCTCCATGTCCCCCTGTCCCCAAATCCCTGTCCCCATATCCCCCTGTCCCCATATCCCCCTGTCCCCATGTCCCCATATCCCCATGTCCCCCTGTCCTCATGTCCCCAAATCCCTGTACCCATGTCCCCATATCCCCATAACCCCATGTCCCCCTGTCCCCAAATCCCTGTCCCCATATCCCCATGTCCCCCTGTCCCCAGTCCCCATGTCCCCCTGTCCCCAAATCCCTGTCTCCATATCCCCCTGTCCCCATGTCCTCATATCCCCATGTCCCCCCTTGTCCCTATGTCCCCATGTCCCCATTTTCCCCCGTCCCCCTGTCCCCATATCTCCATGTCCCCTGTCCCCACGTCCCCCTGTCCCCCGTCCCGATGTCCCCCTGTCCCCGTACCGGGTGTGGGGGGCCGTGGGCTGGGGGGGCCGCTGTGTTCGGGGCTGGGGGGGCCGGTTCGTGCCGGGGACGACGCGCGGGACGAGCGTTTGGACTCCGGGCGCGACTCGGGCGGCAGCTCCGGGAGGCTCCAGCGCCCGTTGATGTGCTCGAACTCCTGCACCTGCGGACCCAGGCGTTCGGGAGGGACCCAGGAGTTCGGGGGGGGACCCAGGAGTTTGAGGGGGGACCCAGGAGTTCAGTGGGGGACCCAGGTGTTCGGGGTGGGGGGGACCCAGGTGTTCGGGGGGAATCCAGGAGTTCTGGGGGGGAACCTGGAGTTCAGGACGAACGCAGGAGTTCAGGAGGGACCCAGGAGTTCGGGAGGGACCCAGGAGTTCAGGGGGAACCCAGGTGTTCGGGGTACCAGAAGTTTGTGAGGGACTCAGAAGTTTGGGAGGGACCCAGGAGTTCGGGGGGGGACCCAGGAGTTCGGGGGGGGACCCAGGAGTTCGGGGGGGGACCCAGGCATCCAAAGAGCCTCAGGCATCCAAGGGAACTTGGGGGAACTCAGGAATTCGGGGGGGAACCCAAGTGTTTGTGTAGGGACCCAGGTATCCAGGAAGGGACCCAGGTATCCGGGGAGGGACCCAGGCGTCCGGGGAGGGACCCAGGCGTCCGGGGAGGGACCCAGGCGTCCGGGGGCACAGTACCTTCTTCTTGACGAGGGACATGACCCCGATGCGGGTCAGGACCTGCTGGCGCGACAGCCCCTCGCGTGGGACCCCGTCCGCGAAGGTCTCGGAGCCGTCAGCCCCCGGTTCGCACAGGTGACGCATGAACAGGGACACGTAGGCCCTGGGGACACCGACCGACACTGTCATTGTCACCCCCCCGGACGCCTGGGTCCCTCCCCGGACGCCTGGGTCCCCACTGAACTCCTGTGTTCTTCTTGCACACTTGGATCCCATTCCAAGTGTCCCTTGTCCCCACAGATCCCATCCCCAGGGTCCCTTGTTCCCAATATCCCTTGTCCCCAGTGTCCCCTGTCCCCCAGGTCCCTTAACCCATAGATCCCATCTCCAGTGTCCCTTGTCCCCAAGGTCCCTTGACCCATAGATCCCATCTCCAGTGTCCCTTGTCCCCAAGGTCCCTTGTCCCCACAGATCCCATCCCCAAGGTCCCTTGTTCCCAATATCCCTTGTCCCCAGTGTCTCCTTGTCCCCAAGGTCCCTTGACCCATAGATCCCATCTCCAGTGTCCCTTGTCCCCAAGGTCCCTTGTCCCCATAGATCCCATCTCCAGGGTCCCTTGTTCCCAATATCCCTTGTCCCCAGTGTCCCCTGTCCCCACGGTCCCTTGACCCATAGATCCCATCTGTAGTGTCCCTTGTCCTCAAGCTCCTTTGTCCCCATAGATCCCATCTCCAGTGTCCCTTGTCCCCAAGGTCCCTTGTCCCCATAGATCCCTTGTCCCCATAGATCCCATCCCCAGGGTCCCTTGTTCCCAATATACCTTGTCCCCAGTGTCCCATGTCCCCATAGATCCCATCTCCAGGGTCCTTGTCCCGATTGTCCCCACAGAACCTGTCTCTAGAGTCCCTTATTGTTCCCAGTGTCCCCAATGTCCTCTGTCCCTGACGTCTCCAATGTCCCAATGTCCCCATGTCCCCCTGTCCCCACATCCCCCTGTCTCCATGTCCCCATGTCCCTCTGTCCCAGTGCCATCAGCCATCCCCATGTCACCGCGCCGTGTCCTGGTTGTGCCGGTTCCAGCCGGAGCCGCCATCGCTCTGGCGAACCCTGTGCCGGAGCTCGACCCCCCGAGGGGACATTGGGGACACCCGGGGGTCACTGTGCGTCGGGGTGAGGGGGACACGGGGGCTCGGCCGCTCCCCAGGAACCCGACGGGGACGGCGCTCGGCTGAGTAAGGGCTCATCATGTGGCACCGTGGGGACAGGGGACATCGTGGGGACATCATGGAGATATGGGGATATGACTTGGGTCACTGGGAGGGCTTTAGGACCCTGGGGGTCACTCAAGGTCACTGGGGGGGCTTTAGGACCCTGGGGGTCATTGGGAGGGCTTTAGGACCCTGGGGTTTCACTCAGGGTCACTGGCGGGGCTTTAGGACCCTGGGGGTCACTGGGAGGGCTTTAGGACCCTGGTGGTCACTCAGGGTCACTGGTGGGGCTTTAGGACCCTGGGGGTCACTGGGGGGCCTTTAGGACCCTGGGGGTCACTCAGCATCACTGGTGGGGCTTTAGGACCCTGGAGGTGACTGGGGGGGCCTTAGGACCATGGGGGTCACTCAGCGTCACTGGCGGGGCTTTAGGACCCTGGGGGTCACTGGTGGGGCTTTAGGACCCTGGGGGTCACTCAAGATCACTGGCGGGGCTTTAGGACCCTGGGGGTCACTGGGGGGACTTTAGGACCCTGGGGGTCAGTCAGGGTCACTGGTGGGGCTTTAGGACCCTGGGGGTCACTGGGAGGGCTTTAGGACCCTGGGGGTCAGTCAGGGTCACCGGTGGGGCTTTAGGACCCTGGGGGTCACTGGGGGGATTTTAGGACCCTGTGGGTCCTGGGATATGGGGACACGGGGATACGGGGACACCATGGGGACACAGGACAATGGGACACACACATGGGCACCCCACATCTTGCCCCAACCATCCCTAATGTGATCACCTGTCCCCAGTGTCCCCACCTGTCCTGGTATCCCAATGTCCCCAACGCCCCCAACGTCCCCAATGTCCCCATTGCCCCCAATGACCCCCATGTCCCTAATGCCCCCAATGTTCCCAACGCCCTCAACGTCCCCAATGTCCCCACTGCTCTCAATGTCCCCAATGCCCCCAATGACCCCCCATGTCCCTAATGCCCCCAATGCCCCCAATGTCCCTGATGCCTCCAATGTCCCCAAGGTCCCCAATGTCCCCAAGGCCCCCAGTGACCCCAGTGTCCCCAATGTCCCCGCTGTCACCCACTTGAACTCCTTCTCGCTCTTCCCCCGCAGATCCCGCACCAACCACTGGGACGTGAAGGCGTCTTGGGGCGGCATCCCCCAGCGCATCACGGCGTTGAGGAACGCCTTGCGCTGCCGGGTGTTGAACCCCAACACCTGCGGGGACACGAGGGGACAAGGGGGGGACACGGTGTGACACCCCCAGTGTTGAAGAACACCTTGCGCTGCCGGGTGTTGAACCCCAATACTTGCGGGGACAGGGGGACTAGGGGGCAGGGGGGGGTCACAGTGATATGGGGACATGGGGACATGACTCGGGGCCAGCGGGGGGGCTCTAGGACCCTGGGAGCACCTCCAGGTCACTCAGGGTCACTGGGACATGGGGATATGGGGACAGGGGGACATAGGGACAGAGGGACAGGGGATATGGGGACATGGGGACAGGGGGATATGGGGATATAGGGATATAGGGACAGGGGGACATAGGGGCAGGGGATATGGGGACATAGGGACAGGGGGATATGGAGATATAGGGACAGGGGGACATAGGGACAGGGGATATGGCGGACATGGCGGATATGGGGATATGGGGATATAGGGACAGGGGGACATGGGGACAGGGGGACATGGGGACATGGGGACAGGGGGATATGGGGACATGGGGGATATGGGGATATGGGGACATAGGGACAGGGGGACATAGGGACAGGGGGACATGGGGGATATGGGGATATAGGGACAGGGGGCATGGGGGATATGGGGACATGGGGGACATGGGGATATAGGGACAGAGGGACATAGGGACAGGGGGACATGGGGTCAGGGGTCACCTCAATGTTGCCCCCTACGCGGGCCAGCAGTGGGGGGAGGGGTTTGTCCTTCTCGTTGCGCAGCTGCCGCTTGGACTGACGGCGGCCTGGGGGGAGGGGCAGGGTGGTCAGCACCCATCCCCCCCCCCATCCCCCCCGAACCCATCCCCCACCCTGACCCCCCACCCAGCACCTGTCCCCCCCATCCTGAACACCCCCCAACACCCCCCCCCCACCCCACCCCTCACCCAAGATGTGGGAGGGGGCTTGGGGACACCAGGGGACATGGAGGGGACACAATGGGGACATGGGGGGACTCAGGGACACATGGAGGGACATATACCGGGGCATATATGGGGACATGGGGATGTGACTCAGGGTCACCGGGGGGCTCTAGGATCCTGGGTGTCATTCAGGGTCACTGGGGGGCTCTAGGACCCTGGGAGTCACTGGGTGTCACTGGGGGGCTCTAGGACCCTGGGGGTTATTTGGGGTCACTGGGGGGGACTCTAGGACCCTGGGGGTCACTGGGTGTCACTGGGGGGGACTCTAGGACCCTGGGGGGGACTATGGGGCTCTAGGACCCTGGGGGTCACTGGGGGGGACTCTAGGACCCTGGGGGTCACTATGGGGCTCTAGGACCCTGGGGGTCACTGGGGGGGACTCTAGGACCCTGGGGGTCACTATGGGGCTCTAAGACCCTGGGGGTCACTGGGGGGGACTCTAGGACCCTGGGGGTCACTATGGGGCTCTAGGACCCTGGGGGTCACTGGGGGGGACTCTAGGACCCTGGGGGTCACTATGGGGCTCTAGGACCCTGGGGGTCACTGGGGGGGACTCTAGGACCCTGGGGGTCACTATGGGGCTCTAGGACCCTGGGGGTCACTGGGGGGGACTCTAGGACCCTGGGGTCACTATGGAGCTCTAACACTCTGGGGGTTACTTGGGGTCACTGGGACATGGGAACATGGGGACAGGGGGACATGGGGACACAGGTGACACGGGGACACGGGTGACACGGGTGACAGGGTTTCCCGCTGGCACTGACCCTCGGGCCGCTCGTCGAAATCCTCGTCCTCCTCCTCGGATCCCACCGAGTACTCGGACTGGTTGTCTGGGGAGAGCAGCACGGGCTCCTGGTCACACCAGTTCGGACCAGTGCCCTCCCAGTGCCCCCCCAGAGCCTCCCAGTGCCCCCCCAGTGTCCCCCAGTCCCTCCCAGTGCCCACCTTGGTCCTACTGGGCAGCCTCATTGTCATTGACCCACCTGTGCAGCCTCTTCCCCTTGACCAGGTTCTTCACCAGTCCCTCCCAGTACCTCCCAATGTCTCTCAGTGTCTCCCAGTCCCTCCCAGTTCATCCCAGTGCCCTCCCAGTTTGTCCCAGTCTCTCCCAGTACACACGCTGGTCCTCCTGGGTGGCCTCATTGTCATTGATCCCCCTATGCAGCTTCTTCCCCTCAACCAGGTTCTTCACCAGTCCCTCCCAGTCCCTTCCTAATGCCTCCCAGTCCCTACCAGTCTCTCCCAGTTCATCCCAGTGCCTCCCAGTTCATCCCAGTGCCCACCTTGGTCCTCCTGGGTATCATCATTGCAGTTGACCCACCTGTGAAACTCTTGACCATGTTCTGCACCAGTGACTCCCAGTGCCTCCCAATCCCTCCCAGTTCATCCCAGTGCCTCCCAGTCCCTTCTTAACGCCTCCCAGTTCATCCCAGTGTCTCCCAGTTCGTCCCAGTGCCTCCCAGTTCGTCCCAGTGCCTCCCAGTTCATGCTGGTGCCCACCTTGGTCCTCCTGGGTGGCCTCATTGTGGTTGGTCTGCTTGTGGAACCTCTTCCCCTTAACCAGGTTCTGCACCAGTGCCCTCCCTGTCCCTTCCTAATGCCTCCCAGTGCCTCCCAGTTCATCCCAGCGCCCACCTTGGTCCTCCTGGGCGGCGTCGTTGTAGTTGACCTGCTTGCGGACCCTCTTGCCCTTGCCCAGGTTGCGGGCCAGGTCCTCCTGCTGCTGCTCGTAGTGGTGCCGCAGCAGCTTCTCCCAGTAGTCGGGGTCCACGTTCTCCTCCTGCTTGATGATCTCGCGCTCGATCTCCTCGATCTGCAGACGCACGGACACGGTGGGACAGGGGGACACGGGGACAGGGGGATATGGGGACAGGGGGACACCAAGAGGTGGCCCCAGCGCCAGCAGCGCCGTGGTCGCCATCGTCGCCACCTCCATCAGGTTCATCAGCCCATCGCCTTCATCATCCCCATCTTCATCATCTTCATCATCTTCATCTCCATCATCCCCATCCTCATCATCCCCATCATCTTCATCATCTCCATCATCATCATCTCCATCATCCCCATCCTCATCATCCCCATCATCTTCATCATCCCCATCATCATCATCTCCATCATCCCCATCCTCATCATCCCCATCATCTTCATCATCTCCATCATCATCTCCATCATCCCCATCCTCATCATCCCCATCATCTTCATCATCTCCATCATCATCATCTCCATCATCCCCATCATCTTCATCATCTCCATCATCATCATCTCAATCATCCTCATCATCCCCATCCTCATCCCATCACCATCATCACCTCCATCATCCCCATCCTCACCATCTCCACCATCCCCATCATCCCTACCACCCCCAATCTCACCTCCATCCCCATCATCTCCATCATCCCCATCCTCATCTCATCATCATCATCTCCATCATCCTCATCATCCCCATCCTCATCCCATCACCATCATCATCTCCATCATCCTCATCACCCCCACCACCCCCAATCTCACCTCCATCTCCATCATCCTCATCATCCCCATCCTCATCTCATCATCATCTCCATCATCCTCATCATCCTCATCCTCATCCCATCACCACCATCACCTCCATCATCCCCATCCCCATCATCTCCACCACCCTCATCACCCCCACCACCCCCAATCTCACCTCCATCCCCATCATCTCCATCATCCCCAACTTCTCCACCACCCCCATTGTCCCCATTGTCTCCGTTGTCCCCGCGGTGTCCCACCTTGTCCTCCTCCCGCACGACGTACTGGGCCACCTTGAAGGAGCTGAGATACTCGTTCATGTTCTGCACGTCGGCGTCGTCGGTGGCGTCCTGGTTGCGGTCCAGCAGGCGCGCGATGGCCTCGTTGTCGTAGTGGATCACGCTGCTGTCCTCCTCCTTGTTGTCCCCTGCGCCGGTGACACGGCGGGTGACACGGGGGGTGACACAGCCGGGGACACCAAAACAGGGGAAACGGGGCCCAATGGGGCCCAACGGGATCCAATGAGATCCAATGGGGCTCAACACAACCCAACAAGACCCAACATGGCCAAACGTGACCCAAGGTGGCCCAACATGGCCCAACGTGACCCAACATGGCCCAACGTGACCCAACATGGCCCAACACAACCCAACAAGACCCAAGATGGTTCAATAAGGCCCAACAAAGCCCAACATGGCCCAACGTGGCCCAACAAGGCCCAAGGTGGCCCAACATGGTTCAACAAGGCCCAACATGACCCAACATGGCCCAACGTGGCCCAACATGGCCCAACAAGGCCCAACATGGCCCAACGTGGTTCAACAAAGCCCAACACAACCCAACATGGCCCAACATGGCCCAACGTGACCCAAGGTGGCCCAACATGGTTCAACAAAGCCCAACATGGCCCAACACGGCCCAACACAACCCAACAAGAGCCAACATGGTTCAACACGCCCCAACACAACCCAACATGGCCGAACATGACCCAACATGGCCCAATATGGCCCAACATGGCCCCACACGGCCCAACACAACCCAATAAGACCCAACATGGTTCAACACGCCCCAACACAACCCAACATGGCCAAACATGGCCCAACAAGGCCCAACATGGCCCAACATGGTTCAACAAAGCCCAACATGCCCCAACACGGCCCAACACGCCCCAACATGACCCAACAAGGCCCAACATGACCCAACACGACCCAACATGGCCAAACATGGCCCAACAAGGCCCAACATGGCCCAACATGGTTCAACAAAGCCCAACATGCCCCAATACGGCCCAACATGCCCCAACATGACCCAACAAGGCCCAACATGACCCAACAAGGCCCAACATGGCCCAACATGGCCAAACATGGTTCAACAAGGCCCAACATGGCCCAACATGGTCCAACAAGGCCCAACATGATCCAACATGGCCCAGCACAACTCAACAAGGCCCAACATGACCCAACAAGGCCCAACATGACCCAACAAGGCCCAACATGGTCCAACAAGGCCCAACATGATCCAACATGGCCCAGCACAACTCAACATGACCCAACAAGGCCCAACACGGCCCAACATGACCCAATAAGGCCCATCACAACCCAACACCACCCAACCCGACCCAGCATGGCCCGACGTGTCCCAGCCCGCCCCCATAGCCCCGCTGACCCTCGTTCTCGTCCTTGAAAAGCTCCTCGGTGCCGAACTTGAGGATGTCGTCCAGCTCCTGCTTGGACATGGAGCCGGCCTTGGAGCCCAGCCCCGGGCGCACCACCAGGTGCGTGAGCATCATCTTGCGCTTGGCCACCTGCGTGATCCGCTCCTCCACCGAGGCGCGCGTCACGAACCGGTAGATCATCACCTTGTTGGCCTGGCCGATGCGGTGCGCCCGGCTGAAGGCCTGCGGGACGGGGACAAGGGAGAGGGGACGTGGTGGTTGGGGACATGGTTGGGGACGTCAGAGAGGGGATGTGGTGGTGGGGACGTCAGAGAGGGGATGTGGTGGTGGGGACGTCGAGTGGGACGTGGTGGCTGGAGACATGGTTGGGGACATCAGAGAGGGGACATGGTGATGGGGACATCGGGTGGGATGTGGTGGTTGGGGACATGGTTGGGGACATCAGAGAGGGGACATGGTGATGGGGACATCGGGTGGGATGTGGTGGTTGGGGACATGGTTGGGGACATCAGAGAGGGGACGTCGGGTGGGACGTGGTGGTTGGGGACATGGTTGGGGACGTCAGAGAGGGGACATGGTGGTGGGGACGCTGGGTGGAACGTGGTGGTTGGGGACATGGTTGGGGACATCAGAGAGAGGACGTGGTGGTGGGGATGTCAGGTGGGACGTGCTGGCTGGGGACATGGTTGGGGACATCAGAGAGGGGGACGTTGGGTGGGACGTGGTGGTTGGGCACATGGTTGGGGACATCAGAGAGGGGACGTCGGGTGGGACGTGGTGGTTGGGCACATGGTTGGGGACATCAGATAGAGGACGTGGTGGTGGGGACATCAGGAAGGATATGGTGGTTGGGGACATGGTTGGGGACATCAGAGAGGGGATGTGGTGGTGGGGACGTCGGGTGGGACGTGGTGGTTGGGGACATCAGAGAGAGGACGTGGTGGTGGGGACATTGGGTGGGATGTGGTGGTTGGGGACATGGTTGGGGACGTCAGAGAGGGGATGTGGTGGTGGGGACGTTGGGTGGGACGTGGTGGTTGGGGACATCAGAGAGAGGACGTGGTGGTTGGGGATGTCAGGTGGGACGTGGTGGTGGGGACGTCGGGTGGGACGTGGTGGTTGGGGACATCAGAGAGAGGACGTGGTGGTGGGGACATTGGGTGGGATGTGGTGGTTGGGGACATGGTTGGGGACATCAGAGAGGGGATGTGGTGGTGGGGACATTGGGTGGGACATGGTGGTGGGGACACCAGGTGGGATGTGGTGGTTGGGGACATGGTTGGGGACATTGGGTGGGACATGGTGGTGGGGACACCAGGTGGGACGTGGTGGTTGGGGACATGGTTGGGGACGTCAGAGAGGGGATGTGGTGGTGGGGACGTTGGGTGGGACGTGGTGGTTGGGGACATGGTTGGGGACATCAGAGAGGGGACGTGGTGGTGGGGACATTGGGTGGGACATTGTGGTTGGGGACACAGTGAGAAGGACGTCAGAGCAGGGGTGGCTGGGGGTGACACTGGAGTGACACTGGGGTGACAGGTCCCCACCTGGATGTTGTTGTGGGGTAACATGGGGTGACACTGAGGTGACAGAGGGGTGATGGAGGGGGTGACGGGTCCCCACCTGGATGTCATTGTGGGGTGACATGGGGGGTGACATTGGGGTGACATGGGGGTGACATGGGGTGACACTGGGGTGACAGGCCCAGACCTGGATGTCGTTGTGGGGTGACATTAGGTAACACTGAGGTGACATTGAAGTGACACTGGGGTGACACTGGGTGATGTTGGGATGACACTGGGTCCCCACCTGGACGTCGTTGTGGGGTGACACGAGGGTGACATGGGGTGACATGGGGTGATGTTGGGGTGACACTGGGGTGCGGGTCCCCACCCGGATGTCGTTGTGGGGTGACACGGGGTGACATGGGGTGACACTGGGGTGACACTGGAGTGCGAGTCCCCACCTGGACGTTGTTGTGGGGTGACATGGGGGTGACATGGGGTGACATGGGGTGACACGGGTGACACTGGGTGACATTGGGGTGATACTGGGGTGACGTTGGGGTGCGGGTCCCCACCTGGATGTCATTGTGGGGGTTCCAGTCCGAGTCGAAGATGACGACGGTGTCGGCTGTCGCCAGGTTGATCCCGAGGCCCCCGGCCCGCGTGGACAGCAGGAAACAGAACTGCTGCGCCCCCGGCGCTGCCCCCCGGTGTCAGGGACCCCAAAACCAGACCCCCAGACCCCCAAAAACCCCCCCGGACCCAACACGGGACCCCTGAACCCCCCAGACACCCGGGTCCCTCCCGAACTCCTGGGTCCCCCCGAACTCCTGGGTCCCCCTCTGGACACCTGGGTCCCTCCCAGATGCGTGCATCCCCCCAAACTCCAGTGTTCCCCGGATGCCTGGGTCCCTCCCGAACTCCTGGGTCCCCCTGAACTCCTGGGTCCCCCCCTGAATTCCTGAGTCCCTCCCAGACACCTGGGTCCCCCCAAACTCCAGTGTTCCCTGGATGCCTGGGTCCCTCCCGAACTCTGGGGTCCCCCCGAACTCCTGGGTCCCCCTCTGGACACCTGGGTCCCTCCCAGATGCGTGGATCCCCTCAAACTCCAGTGTTCCCTGGATGCCTGGGTCCCTCCCGAACTCCTGGGTCCCCCTGAACTCCTGGGTCCCCCCCTGAATTCCTAGGTCCCTCCCAGACACCTGGGTCCCCCCAAACTTCAGTGTTCCCTGGATGCCTGGGTCCCTCCCGAACTCTGGGGTCCCCCCGAACTCCTGGGTCCCCCTCTGGACACCTGGGTCCCTCCCAGATGCGTGGATCCCCTCAAACTCCAGTGTTCCCCGGATGCCTGGGTCCCTCCCGAACTCTGGGTCCCCCCGAACTCTTGGGTCCTCCCTGAACTCCTGGGTCCCTCCCTGAACTCCTGGGTCCCTCCCGGACGCCTGGGTCCCCCCTGAACTCCTGGGTCCCCCCTGAACTCCAGTGTTCCCTGGAGGCCTGGGTCTCTTCCTGAACTCTTGGGTTCCCTCGAACTCCTGGGTCCCCCCTGAACTCTTGGGTCCCCCCAAACTTCTGTGTCCCCCGGACGCCTGGGTCCCTCCCGGACGCCTGGGTCCCTACCGTTGAAGCGGTCGATGGCCTCCTGGCGCAGGGCGCCCGTGATGCCGCCGTCGATCCGCTCGTACTTGTAACCCTCGTAGTCCAGGAAATCCTCCAGCAGGTCCAGCATCTTCGTCATCTGCGGGGTACTGGTTATACTGGGAGCACTGGGAGGGTGGGGGCACCTGCTACTGGTTATACTGGGAGCACTGGGAGGGTGGGGGCACCTGGTACTGGTTATACTGGGAGCAATGGGAGGGTGGGGGCACCTGCTACTGGTTATACTGGGAGCACTAGGAGGGTGGGGGCACCTGGTACTGGTTATACTGGGAGCACTGGGAGGGTGCGGGCACCTGCTACTGGTTATACTGGGAGCACTGGGAGGGTGGGGGCACCTGCTACTGGTTATACTGGGAGCAATGGGAGGGTGGGGGCACCTGCTACTGGTTATACTGGGAGCACTGGGAGGGTGGGGGCACCTGGTACTGGTTATACTGGGAGCACTGGGAGGGTGGGGGCACCTGCTACTGGTTATACTGGGAGGGTCTGGGGGCCTAGGGGTGGGATCGGTGGGTTCAGGGGGGCTGTGGGTGCCCTGGGGGGTCTGTGGGTGCTGTGGGTTTTGTGTGGGTGCTGGGGGGTCCCTGAGGGGTCCCCATTTCCCACCTGTGAGGAAATGAGCACCGGGTGGTTTTGGGGAGCTGTGGGTGCTGTGTGGGGTCTGTGGGTGCCCTGGGGGGGTTGTGGTGGTCTGTGGGTGCTGTGGGGGGGTCTGTGGGGTCTGTGGGTGCTGGAGTGTCCCTGGGGGGGTCCCAGGGGTCCCTGTTCCCCACCTGTGAGAAGATGAGCACCTGGTGATTTTGGGGGGCTATAGGCGCTGTGTGGGGTCTGTGGGTGCCCTCGGGGGGTTGTGGTGCTCTGTGGGTGCTGTGGGGGGGTCTGTGGGTGCTGAGGTGTCCCTGGGGGGGTCCCGGGGGTCCCTGTTCCCCACCTGTGAGAAGATGAGCACCTGGTGTTTTTGGGGGGCTATGGGCGCTGTGTGGGGTCTGTGGGTGCCCTGGGGGGGTTGTGGTAGTCTGTGGGTGCTGTGGGGGGGTTGTGAGGGTCTGTGGGTGCTGGGGTGTCCCTGAGGGGTCCCTGTTCCCCACCTGTGAAGAAATGAGCACCGGGTGGTTTTGGGGGGGCTGTGGGTGCTGTGTGGGGTCTGTAGGTGCCCTGGGGGGGTTGTGGTGGTCTGTGGGTGCTGTGGGGGGGTCCGTGGGTGCTGGGGTGTCCCTGGGGGGGTCCCGGGGGTCCCCGTTCCCCACCTGTGAGAAGATGAGCACCCAGTGGTTTTGGGGGGCTATGGGCGCTGTGTGGGGTCTGTGGGTGCCCTGGGGGGTTGTGGTGCTCTGTGGGTGCCCTGGGGGGGTTGTGGTGGTCTGTGGGTGCTATGGGGGTGTCTGTGGGTGCTGGGGTGTCCCTGGGGGGGTTCCGGGGGTCCCTGTTCCCCACCTGTGAGAAGATGAGCACCCGGTGTTTTTGGGGGGCTATGGGCGCTGTGTGGGGTCTGTGGGTGCCCTGGGGGGTTGTGGTGCTCTGTGGGTGCCCTGGGGGGGTTGTGGTGGTCTGTGGGTGCTATGGGGGTGTCTGTGGGTGCTGGGGTGTCCCTGGGGGGGTTCCGGGGGTCCCTGTTCCCCACCTGTGAGAAGATGAGCACCCGGTGGTTTTGCTCCTTGAGCTTCCGCAGCATCTTCTGCAGCAGCAGCAGTTTCCCCGAGGCCTTGATCAGCGCCCCCCCCTCGTACGCCCCGCTCGGCAGCTTCGGGGACTCCTGGGGACACACGTGTCACCTCCTGTCACCCACTGGGACCTCCTGTCACCCCCATATCCCCATGTCCCCCTGTCCACATAGCCCTGAAAACCCACCCAGGGCATCCCCAGGGTCCTAAAACCCATCCGGGGCATCCCCAGGGTCCTAAATCCCACCCGGAGCATCCCCAGGGTCCTAAACTCAGAGCATCCCCAGGGTCCTAAAACCCACCCGTGGAGCATCCCCAGGGTCCTAAACCCCCGCCTGGAGTATCCCCAGGGTCCTAAAACCCACCCAGGGCATCCCCAGGGTCCTAAACCCACCCCCCGGAGCATCCCCAGGGTCCTAAAACCCCCCACTGGAGCATCCCCAGGGTCCTAAAACCCACCCACAGCATCCCCAGGGTCCTAAAACCTACCCGGGGCATCCCCAGGGTCCTAAACTCCGCCCCCGGAGCACCCCCAGGGTCCTAAATCCCACCCTGGAGCATCCCCAGGGTCCTAAAACCCACCCGGAGCATCCCCAGAGTCCTTAAACCCACCCAGAGCATCCCCAGGGTCCTTAAAGCCACCCAGAGCATCCCCAGGGTCCTAAACCGCCCCCTGGAGCATCCCCAGGGTCCTAAAACACCCCCTGGAGCATCCCCAGGGTCCTAAACCCCCGCCTGGAGCATCCCCAGGGTCCTAAAACCCACCCAGAGCATCCCCAGTGGCCTAAAAACCATGTCCCAATATCCCCCTGTCCCCCAGTCCCCCTGTCCCCATGTCCCCCTGTCCCCAGTGTCCCCAGTCCCACCATGGCAGCCACTGGGAACAGGTAGGGGTGGTTGCAGCATTTCTTCAGGTCCATCATGATGTTGAGCAGCGACACCTGGTTCCCACCACCCCGCGAGTTCAGCGCCTCGAAGTTGCGCGTCAGGATGTACTTGTAGTATTTCCTGCAGACACAGCACGAACCCAGGCGTCCGGAGGGACCCAGGCGTCCGGGAACGGCCCCAACCCCCTTCTAGAGGACCCAGGCATCCGGGAACAGCCCCAACCCCCTTCTAGGGGACCCAGGCATCCGGGGAACCCCAGTTTGTGTCTCCATGGGGATGAGCTTCACCCAACGAGCTCCACCCAACGTTGACTCCTATAGACCCCAATATGTGGGTCTATCCTTCTCCCACGGACCCAGGCATCCGGGGGTCTCCCATGCCCCACCTGGGGGACCCAGGTGTCCAAGAGGTCTCCCCTTCCCCCTTCTAGAGGACCCAGGCATCCGGGAGACCCCAACACCCAGTTTGTGTCTCCATGGGGCTGAGCTTCACCCAACGAGCTCCAACCAACCAGCTCCACCCAACATTGACTCCTATAGACCCCAATATCTGGGTCTACCCTCATCCCATGGACCCAGGCGTCCGGGGGGTCTCCCCTTCCCCCTTCTAGAGGACCCAGGCATCCGGGAGACCCCAATACCTAGGAGACCCTGGGTTGTGTCTCCATGGGGCTGAGCTTCACCCAATGAGCTCCAACCAACCAACTCCACCCAACGTTGACTCCTACAGACCCCAATATCTGGGTCTACCCTCAACCCATGGACCCAGGCGTCCGGGGGGTCTCCCCTTCTCCCTTCTAGAGGACCCAGGTATCCGGGGGACCCCAATACCCACGAGACCCTGGGTTGTGTCTCCATGGGGCTGAGCTTCACCCAACGAGCTCCAACCAATCAACTCCACCCAACGTTGACTCCTATAGACCCCAATATCTGGGTCTACCCTCATCCCATGGACCCAAGCGTCCGGGGGGTCTCCCCTTCCCCCTTCTAGAGGACCCAGGCGTCCGGGGGACCCCAACACCCAGTTTGTGTCTCCATGGGGCTGAGCTTCACCCAACGAGATCCAACCAACCAGCTCCACCCAACGTTGACTCCTATAGACCCCAATATCTGGGTCTACCCTCATCCCATGGACCCAGGCGTCCGGGGGTCTCCCTCCCCCGCCCCGGGGACCCAGGCGTCCGGGCGTACTTCTGCATGGGGCTGAGCTCCACGCGCACGATGAGCTCGGTCTTGGCCGGCATGTTCTTGAACACGTCGGCCTTGAGGCGCCGCAGCATGTGGGGACCCAGCAGGTCGTGGAGCTTCTTGATCTGATCCTCCTTGGAGATGTCGGCAAACTCCTCCAGGAACCCCTCCAGATTGCTGGGGGGACACGGACGGGGACATGGGACATGGGGACATGCAGATATGGGGACAGGGGGATACGGGGACAGGGGGATATGGGGACAGGCGGGGACACGGGGATGGGGAGATATGGGGACATGGGGACAGGTGGGAACACGGGGATGGGGGGATATGGGGACAGGGGGATATGGGGATGGGCAGGGACAGGGGGATATGGAGATATGGGGACATGAGGACAGGGGCATATGGGGCCAAAGGGATATGGGGGCAGAGGGATATGGGGACATGGGACAGCAAGATATGGGGACAGAGGGACATGGGGACAGGGGGACATGGGGACATGGGGACATGAGGACAGGCGGACAGGGGGATATGGGGACAGGGGACATGGAGACGGGGACAGGAGTATATGGGGACAGAGGGATATGGGGACAGAGGGATATGGGGACAGAGGGATATGGGGACAGAGGGATATGGGGACATGGGGACAGGGAGACATGAGGACAGGGGGACATGAGAACAGGGGACAGGGGGATATGGGGACAGGGGGATACGGGGACAGGGGGATATGGGGACAGGGGGATATGGGGACAGGGGACATGGAGACAGCGGGACACGGGGATATGGGGACAGAGGGATATGGGGACATGGGACAGCAAGACATGGGGACAGGGGGACATGGGACATGGGGACACGGGGACAGGGGACACAGAAGGTGACACAGGAGGTGCCACGGGGACTCGGAGCCACTGACTTGAAGCGCTCGGGTGTGAGGAAGTTGAGCAGGTGGAAAAGCTCCTCCAGGTTGTTCTGCAGCGGCGTCCCCGTCAGCAGCAGCTTGTGCTCAATCTTGTACCCGTTCAGCACCCGGAAAAACTGCGGGGACACGGGGGTCACCCACGGACCCAGGCGTCCGGGAGAAACCCCCGACACCCCTCCAGGGCACCCAGGAACCCAGGCGTCCGGGAGAGACCCCTGAGACCCCTCTGGGGCACCCACAGACCCAGGCGTCCAGGAGAGACCCTTGAGACTCCTCCAGGGCACCCAGGAACCCAGGCATCCGGGAGAGACCCCTGAGACCCTTCTAGGACACCCAGGAACCCAGGCGTCCGGGAGAGACCCCTGACACCCCTCCAGGGCACCCAGGAACCCTGGTGTCTGGGAAACACCCCCCAATAGCACCCAGGGGACCCAGGCATCCGGGAGAGACCTCTGACCCCCCCCCCAACACCCCTCCAGGGCACCCATGGACCCAGGTGTCCGGGAGAGACCCCCAACACCCCTCCAGGGCACCCATGGACCCAGGCGTCCGGGAGAGACCCCGAGACCCCTCCAGGGCACCCAGGAACCCAGGCGTCCGGGAGAGACCCCTGACCGTGCCCCCCGAGACGCCTCCAGGGCACCCATGGACCCAAGTGTCTGGGCACCCCCCAAACAAGAAGGGACCCAGGCATTTGGGTGACCTCAACCATAAGGGACCCAGGCGTTCCGGCACCCCTTCCCAGAGCCCCACCCAGGGCTCTGGGCGCCCCCCAATATGTGGGTGCCCCCCCAGGGTTCTGGGTGCCCTCCCCCCTTCAACTGGTTAAACTGGGGGTGATGGAGCCTCATCCACCACCAGCCAAGAGCCTGTGGATGGAGCCCCTAGTGTCCCCCCCAAAAGGATCTGGGTGCACCCCCCAAATATGAGGGTGTCCCCCCCGATCTGTGGGTGCCCCCCCAGGGTTTTGGGGTCCCCCCCACCTTGCTCTGGTTGTTCTTGAGCCGATGCGCCTCGTCCACCACCAGACATGCCCAGCGGATGGAGCCCAGCGCCGCCTGGTCGATGGTCACCAGCTCGTAGGACGTGAGCAGCACGTGGAACTTCACCTGCGCCTCCCGCTGAACCCCAAAAATCACCATTGGGGGGGACCCCAAAACCTGGGGGGGACCCCAAAACACGGGGGGGGACCCCCAGACATAGGGGAGTGCCCAAAACCCAAGGGGGGTCCCAAAAACCCCCGCATGCAGCAACAGCACCCGACACCCCAACAGCCCCATGGAACTTCACCTGCACCTCCCGCTGAACCCCAAAAATCCCCCCTCCAAACAATGAGGGGGACCCCAAAACATGGGGGAGACACCCAAACATGGGTAGGGCCTCAGAACCCAGGGAGGGGGCCCAAAACCCAAAGGGACCCAGGCATCCCTCAAATGGACCCAGGCGTCCAGGTGCCTCCACCTTGTCCTTAAAGGGACCCAGGTGTCTGGGTGTCACCCCCCAACTCCCAAAGGGACCCAGGCATCCCCCAAAGGGACCCAGGTATCTGAGTGTCCCAAAGGGACCCAGGCGTCCTCCAAAGGGACCCAGGTGTTCCCCAAAGGGACCCAGGTATCTGAGTGTCCCAAAGGGACCCAGGCATCCCCCAAAGGGACCCAGGTATCTGAGTGTCCCAAAGGGACCCAGGCGTCCTCCAAAGGGACCCAGGTGTTCCCCAAAGGGACCCAGGTATCTGAGTGTCCCAAAGGGACCCAGGCATCCCCCAAAGGGACTCAGGTGTTCCCCAAAGGGACCCAGGTATCTGAGTGTCCCAAAGGGACCCAGGCATCCCCCAAAGGGACCCAGGTATCTGAGTGTCCCAAAGGGACCCAGGCGTTCCCCAGAGGGACCCAAGCATCCGGGAGTCCCAAAGGGACCCAGGTGTCCCTCAGAGGAACCTAGGCGTTCGGGTTCGCCCCCCTCCACCTGCTAAGGAACCCAGGCGTCCAGGTGTCCCAAAGGGACCCAGGCGTGCCCCAAGGGACCCAGGCGTGCCCCAGTGGCACCCAGGCATTCAAGCGCCCCAAAGGGACCCAGGTGTGCCCCGAGGGACCCAGGCGTCCGGCTCACCTTCATCTTGAAGGCTTTCTTGCCGCCCTTCATGGCGTTGTCGTCGAAGGAGAACTCGTTCTCGCGGATGATGGCCCTGCTGTCCTTGTCACCCGTGTAGGTGACGACGTAGAAGGCGGGCGCCCACATCTGGAACTCGCGCTCCCAGTTGATGATGGTGGAGAGGGGGGCGCTGACGAGGAACGGGCCCTTGGTGTGGCCCTGGGGGATAGTGGGGGACATGGGGACACGGGGACACGGGGCCCTTGGGGTGGCCCTGGGGGACAGTGGGGGACATGGGGACACGAGTTCCTTGGGAACGTGGGGACATGGGAACACGGGGCCCTTGGTGTGGCCCTGGGGGACAGTGGGGGACATGGGGACACGGGGCCCTTGGAAACATGGGGACATGGGGATATGGGGCCATGGGGACAGTGTGGGACAGAGGGTGGCACTAGGACCCAGTGGGTGACACCAGGACCCAGGGAGGTGGCACTAGGACCAAGCAGAAAACACCAGGACCCAGTGGGTGACACCAGGGACACAGGACCCAGGGAGGTGGCACTGGGACCAAAGAGGTGACACAGGACCCAGCAAGTGACACCAGGACCCAGGGAGGTGGCACTAGGACCCAGAGGGTGACACTGGGGCCACACAAGAAACACTAGGGCGAGGTGGCACTAGGACCCAGGGGGTGACACTGGACCCATGGAGGTGGCACTAGGACCCAGGGGGTGACACCAGCACCCATGAAGGTGGCATTAGGACCAAGTAGAAAACACCAGGACCCAGTGGGTGACACCAGGGACAAGGGGGTGACACCAGGGACAAGGGGGTGATGCAGGGCCCATGGAGGTGGCACTAGGACCCAGGGGGTGACACAGGACCCAGGCAAGCGGCACTAGGACCCAGGGGATGACACAAGACCCAGGCAAGCGGCACTAGGACCCAGGGGGTGACACAGGACCCAGGCAAGCGGCACTAGGACCCAGGGGATGACACAGGACCCAGGCAAGCAGCACTAGGACCCAAGAAGTGACACAGGACCCAGAGAAGTGGCACTAGGACCCAGGGGATGACACAGGACCCAGCAAGTGACACAGGACCCAGGGAGGTGGCACTAGGACCCAGGGGGTGACACTGGGGCCACATAAGAAACACTAGGGCCAGGTGGCACTAGGACCCAGTGGATGACACAGGACACAGGGAGGTGGCACTAGGACCCGGGGGTGACACCAGCACCCATGGAGGTGGCACTAGGACCAAGTAGAAAACACCAGGACCCAGTGGGTGACACCAGGGACAAGGAGGTGACACCAGGGACAAGGGGGTGATGCAGGGCCCATGGAGGTGGCACTAGGACCCAGGGGGTGACACAGGACCCAGGCAAGCGGCACTAGGACCCAGGAAGTGACACAGGACCCAGGGAGGTGGCACTAGGACCCAGGGGGTGACACAGGACCCAGGGAGGTGGCACTAGGACCCAGGGGGTGACACAGGACCCAGGCAAGCAGCACTAGGACCCAAGAAGTGACACAGGACCCAGGGAGGTGGCACTAGGACCCAGGGGATGACACAGGACCCAGCAAGCGGCACTAGGACCCAGGAAGTGACACAGGACCCAGGGAGGTGGCACCAGGGCCAAGGAGGTGACAGTAGGGCCAAGGGAGGTGACCCCAGCCCCTCACCTCCTTGTAGAGCGAGTAGAGGAAGACGATGGTCTGGATGGTCTTGCCCAGCCCCATCTCGTCGGCCAGGATGGTGTCGGTGCTCTGGGCCCAGGAGAAGCGCAGCCAGTTCAGCCCCTCCAGCTGGTACAGGTGCAGCGTCCCCCCCGTGGCCGTGATGAACCGCGGCTGCGTCTCGTACTTCACCGTGGGCTGTGGGGACAAGAGGACACGGTGGGTTGGGAGGGACCCAGGCGTCCGGGAGGGACCCAGGAGTCCAGGGGGGGGACCCAGGTGTCCAGGTGGTGAACCCCCACAAAGACCCCCAGGGATACTTAGAGACAGGGAACCCAGGCGTCTGGGAGGGACCCAGGTGTCTGGGTGGTGAACCCCCCCAAAGACCCCAGGGATACTAAGGGACAGGGGACCCAGGCGTCCAGGAGGGACCCAGGTATCTGGGGAGGACCCAGGAGTTCGGGGGGGGGACCCAGGCGTCCGGGTGGTGAACCTCCACAAAGACCCCCAGGGATACTAAGGGACAGGAGACTCAGGCGTCTGGGAGGGACCCAGGCGTCCGGGGGGACCCAGGTGTCCAGGAGGGACCCAGGCGTCCGGGTGGTGAACCCCCGCAAAGACCCCCAGGGATACTGAGGGACAGGAGACTCAGGCGTCTGGGAGGGACCCAGGCGTCCGGGGGATCCAGGTGTCCAGGAGGGACCTAGGCGTCCGGGTGGTGAACCCCCGCAAAGACCCCCAGGGATACTGAGGGACAGGAGACTCAGGCGTCTGGGAGGGACCCAGGCGTCCGGGGGGATCCAGGTGTCCAGGAGGGACCCAGGCGTCCGGGTGGTGAACCCCCGCAAAGACCCCCAGGGATACTGAGGGATAGGGGACCCAGGCGTCCAGAAGGGACCCAGGAGTTCAGGGGGAGATCCAGGAGTTCCGGGGGAGACCCAGGAGTTCGGGAGGGACCCAGGAGTTCGGGGGGGACCCAGGCGTCCGGAGGGGACCCAGGCGTCCGGGCACTCACGTCGTTGGTGGGGGAGTCGGGCGGCCCCTCCCCTGGTGTCTCCTTCTTCTTCTTCTTGTAGCGTCGGGGCTGGGCTGGGTCCTCCCCCATGAAAACCTCTCTGGGGACACCATGGGGAATGTCCCCATGTCCCCATATTCCCCTGTCCCCATATTCCCCTGTCCCCATGGCTCCCTGTCCCACCGGTGTCTCCAATGTCCTTGTGTCCCCATATCCCCCTGTCCCCATGGCCTCCAGTCCCGCCAGTGTCTCCAATGTCCCCTGTCCCCATATGCCCATCTCTACCTGTCCCCATGTCCCCAGCAGTCACCAGTGTCTCCAGTAGACCCATGTCCCTCTGTCCCCATGTCCCCCTGTCCCCAGCGGTCACCGGTGTCTCCAACAGACCCATGTCCCCCTGTCCCCATGTCCCCCTGTCCCCATGTCCCCATGTCCCCAGTGGTCACCGGTGTCTCCAACAGACCCATGTGCCCCTGTCTCCATATCCCCAGCGGTCACCGGTGTCTACAGTAGACCCCTGTCCCCATGTCCCCAGCAGTCACCAGTGTCTCCAATAGACCCGTGTCCCCCTGTCCCCATGTCCCCCTGTCCCCAGTGGTCACCGGTGTCTCCAGTAGACCCCTGTCCCCATGTCCCCATGTCCCCCTGTCCCCAGCGGTCACCGGTGTCTCCAGTAGACCCATGTCCCCCTGTCCCCATGTCCCCCTGTCCCCAGCAGTCACCGGTGTCTCCAATAGACCCGTGTCCCCCTGTCCCCATGTCCCCATGTCCCCAGCGGTCACCGGTGTCTCCAATAGACCCGTGTCCCCCTGTCCCCATGTCCCCATGTCCCCAGCGGTCACCGGTGTCTCCAGTAGGCCATCTTGTGCAGGTCGTAGTCCGGGATGGGCATCTCGTCGTCCTCCCAGGTGGCCTGGTCGTAGGGCAGGTCGCGCCACTTCACCAGGTAGTGGTACTGGCCCTTGCGGTCCACGCTGCGCACAACGTGTCACCGCCCGCGGGACAACGGGGACAACGGGGACCCAGGGGACAACAGGGACCCAGGGGGCAACAGGGACAACTGGGACAACAGGGACCCGGGGGACCCAGGGGACACCAGGGACAACTGGGGACACCAGGGACAATGGGCAGCAGGGGCCATGGGGGTCATTGGGATAATGGGTATCATGGGGACAATGGGGACATGGGGATCATGGGGACAAGGGACATCATGGGGACAACGGGGGTCGTGGGGACAAGGGGCATCATGGGGACAACGGGGGTCGTGGGGACAATGGGCAGCGTGGGGCCATGGGGGTCACTGGCATAATGGGCATTGTGGGGACAATGGGGGTCATGGGGGCAATGGGGACATGGGGGTCATGGGGACAAGGGACATCATGGGGACAATGGGGGTCGTGGGGACAATGGGCAGCGTGGGGACAATGGGGGTCGTGGGGACAATGGGCAGCGTGGGGCCATGTGGGTCATTGGGATAATGGGCATTGTGGGGACAATGGGGGTCATGGGGACAAGGGACATCATGGGGACAATAGGGGTCGTGGGGACAATGGGGGTCGTGGGGACAAGGCGGGTCATGGGGACAAGGCGGGTCATGGGGACAAGGGGGATAATGAGGGTCGTGGGGACAAGGAGGGTCATGGGGACAAGGGGGGTCATGGGGACAAGGGGGGTCATGGGGACAAGGGGGATAATGAGGGTCGTGGGGACAAGGAGGGTCATGGGGACAAGGGGGGTCATGGGGACAAGGGGGATAATGAGGGTCATGGGGACAAGGCAGGGGACGTGAGGGTGACAAGGGACATCACAGGAACCATGGACATTGTGGGGACACTGGGCAGCATGGGGACAATGGGGACAGGGCCACCCGACCAGGACACAGGGTCACCTGGGGACACAGGGTTACTTGGGGACAGGGACACACAGATGGGACATGGGGTCACTTGGGGACAAGGACATGCGGAGGGGAGAGGGGGTGACCCGGGGACAGGGACACAGGGTCACACGAGGACATAGGGTCACCTGGGGACACGGAGTCATTTGGGGACATGGGGCCGCCTGGGGACAGTGACACATGGAGGGGACAGGGGGTGACCTGAGGACAGTGCCCCACTGTTCCCAGTTAAGGGGCACCCATGGGTGCTGTGGGTGTCCAGGGCCACCCAATGGTGTCCAGATTGTCCCCACAGGTGCCACCAGTGTCCCCAAACCCCAGCCAGGTACTGACATCACCTGCTCCCTCCTAATTTAGAAAGGGGGCACACAGGGATTCCCCCATGGCACCCATGGGTGCTGGCTGACACCGGTGGGTGCTGGGGGGGTCAGGGGTGTCCTTAGAGGACCCAGGGGTGCCCAGAGTGTCCCCACAGGTGCCACCGGTGTCCCCAAACCCCACCCAGTTGCTCCCCACTACCCCACCCCCGTGCCACCCACCCCCTCCCCATTTGAGGGTCCCACAGCACCCATGGGTGCCCCCCACCTGTGGTTGATGATGCGATGCACCGTCATCCACTCGGGTTTGATGCCGTAGCGGTAGAATCGCTCCTCCATCCCCCCAAAAAGGGGGTCCCCTCCCGCCCCCCCACCGTTTCTCACTCTTGGGGTCGTCGTCACCGGAGCCGTAGTCGAGGGGGGGCGGCTCATCCATGTCGTTCTTGCGCTGGTAGTTGCGGTACATGACCAGGTGGAAGATCTCCAGCTGGGGGGGGGGACAGCGGGGGCACCCCAAATTAGAGGGGGGGGACAGCACCCCCATGTGGAGCCACTGGGAGGGATGGGGAGGAATAGGGGGGCTGCTCCCCCCCACCAGGATTGGGTACCCCTTAACTGGGTATACCAGGTCCCCCCAGTACTGGGTCCCCCCCAAAACTGGGAGTATGAAGCCCCCCAATAACAGGGGCCCCTCTAGGAGGTAAATGAGCCTCCCCCCAGCTTTGGGGACCCCCCCACGCCTGCAGCTCCTTGATCCAGGAGCAGCAACAGCCCCCCCAGACTGGGTATACCAAGCCTCCCCAGTACTGGGTTCCCCCAAACTGGGTGTATGAAGGCCCCCTATTATTAGGGTCTCTCAGCATGGTAAATGAGCCCCCCCCCCCGTCCTCACCCCAGTTTTGGGGACCCCCCTGTACCTGCAGCTCCTTGACACAGGAGCAGTAAAACAGCCCCCCCCAGACTCCCCCAGTACTAGGTCCCACAGAGACCAGGTATACCAGGCCTCCCCAGTACTAGGTTCCCCCCCCCAAACTGGATATATCAAGGCCCCCCAATAACGGGGCCCCCCTCAGGAGGTAAATGCCCCCCCCCCCTTGTTCCAGGGACCCCCCCGTACCTGCAGCTCCTTGACCCAGGAGCAGTAAAACAGCCCCCCCCGACTGGTTATACCAGGTCTCCCTATGCTGGGTATACCAGGCCTCCCAATCACTGGGTGCCCCCCAAACTGGATATATCAAGGCCCCCCAATAATGGGGCCCCCTCCAGGAGGTAAATGCCCCCCCCGTGGTTCTAGGGACCCCCCCGTACCTGCAGCTCCTTGACCCAGGAGCAGTGCCAGTAGGACAGTCCCACCCACTTGACGAAGAACTCGCGCTCCGAGCGGCCCTGCAGCGCCTGGGGGGGCCCGTCCTGGGGGGGTGCGGCCCCGGGGGGGGCCCCCACTGGGGGGGGGCGGCTCCCCCCACCGCCAGTACAGGATCTTCTGCACCCGCCCTTTCAGCACTGGGCACTGCGGGGACAGGGGACAGTGTCAGGGGGACATGGGGGACATAGGGGTCATGGGGGAACATGGGGGGACATGGGGACAAAGGGACATAGGGTCATGAGGGAACAGGGGGACAAAGGGACATGGGGGGGACACGGAGGGACAGGGGGACACAGGGACATGGGATCATGGGGACACGGTGGGGACACAAGGACAAAGGGAAATGGGGGGTGATCTCCAGGTCCTAGAGACCCCCCCAGTGACCCTGAGTGATCCCCAGGGTCCTAGAGACCCACCCATGGCCCCAAGTGACCCCCAGGGTCCTAGAGCCCCCCCCCCCCAGTGACCCTGAGTGATCCCCAGGGTCCTAGAGCCCCCCCCCAGTGACCCTGAGTGACCCCCAGGGTCCTAGAGACCCCCCAAGTGACCCTGAGTGACCCTCAGGGTCCTAGAGCCCCCTCCAGTGATCCTGAGTGATCCCCAGGGTCCTAGAGACACCCCCATGGCCCCAAGTGACCCCCAGGGTCCTAGAGCCCCCCCCCCCCAGTGACCCTGAGTGATCCCCAGGGTCCTAGAGCCCCCCGCCAGTGACCCTGAGTGATCTCCAGGGTCCTAGAGACCCCCCAGTGACCCTAAGTGATCCCCAGGGTCCTAGAGCCCCCCAGTGACCCCAGGGTCCTAGAAACCCCCCCAGTGACCCTGAGTGATCCCCAGGGTCCTAGAGACACCCCCATGGCCCCAAGTGATCCCCAGGGTCCTAGAGCCCCCCGCCAGTGACCCTGAGTGATCCCCAGGGTCCTAGTGTCCTCGTCAGTGACCCCCAGGGTCCTAGAGACACCCCAGTGACCCCAAGTCACGTCCCTATGTCCCCATGTCCCCCTGTGTCCTCACGTCCCCCACAACGTCCCCGTGTCCCCGTGTCCCTCACCGTGCAGCGGGGACACAGCCACTCCCCGTTGGGGACCTCGGGCAGGGGCGGGTTGAGGCAGTGGATGTGGTAGGAGGACACGCAGGCGTCGCAGCACAGCAGCTCCCCGCCGTCCTTGCACACGCGGCAATACTCCATGTGGTCGTCCTCCTCCTCCTTCTCGCCTTCCTCTTCTTCCTCCTCCTCCTCCTCCTCGTCGTCCTTTGCCTCCCACTGCACCCCCTCCTTCTCCTGGGGAGACACCCCAAAATTCAGGGGACCCCGTGGAGGGATTTAGGGATGGCACCCAGGGACACCCAAAGCTCCTGGGGACACCTGAACCCCCTGGAGACACCTTGGGGGACCCCAAACCCCCCCAGGACACCCCAAAACCCCCTCTAGGACCCCCCAAACTCCCCCCAAACCCCCCCTAGAGCCCCCAAACTCCCCCAGGACCTCCAACCCGCCCCCAGGACCCACCTATGTCCCCCCCAGTGCCACTAACGCAGTGGGGACAGCTCCAGCGTCCCTTAGCTTGGGAACCCCCAGAACACCCCAAAACCCCCTCTAGGGTCCCCAGGACCCCTCCATGTCCTCCCTGGTGCCACTGACACAGTGGGGACAGCTCCAGCATCCCTCAGCTTGGGGACCCCAAGGACACCCCAAACTCCCCCAAAACCCCCTCTAGAGCCCGCCCCCCCTTCCCCCAGGACACCCCAAAACCCCCTCTAAGGTCCCCCAAGCCCCCTGAGGACACCCCCGGTGCCACTGATGCAGTGGGGACAGCTCCAGCATCCCTCAGCTTTGGGACCCCCAAAACCCCATCTAGAGCCCCCAAAACCCCCCCAAAACCCCCTCTAGGGTCCCCCGAACCCCCTGAGAACACCCCCAGTGCCACTGATGCAGTGGGGACAGCTCCAGCATCCCTCAGCTTGGGGACCCCCAGGACCCCCAAAACCCCACCTAAGAGTCCCCAAACACCCCAAAAACCCCCTCTAGGGTCCCCAGGACCTCCCCAGGACCCCCGCGGTGTCACTGATGCAGTGGGGACAGCTCCAGCATCCCTCAGCTTGGGGACCCCCAGGACCCCCAAAACCCCACCTAGTGTCCCCAAACCCCCCAAAAACCCCCTCTAGGGTCCCCAGGACCCCCCCCAGGACCCCTGCGGTGTCACTGACGCAGTGGGGACAGCTCCAGCGCCCCTCGGGCGCGCGGTCCAGCTCGGGGTCCAGGCACACAAGGTGGTAGGCGCGGGGACACGTGTCGCACAGGATGATCTCCCCGCCCTGCTGGCAAACCTCGCAGTAGTCCTGGTGGTCCGTCTCGTAGCCGTCCCCTTCGTCATCGGGACCTGCGGGGACACGGAGGGGACTGTCACCTCCTGGGGACATGGGGGCAACGGGGGTAATGGGGACGTGGCGATGTGGGGATATGATTTGGGTCACTGAGGTGTGGGGCTCTAGGACCCTGGAGGTTGCTTGGGGTCACTGGGATATGGGGACATGGGGAGATGGGGACAGGGGGACATGGTGGGGATAGGGGGAGATGGGGACAGGGGGACATGGTGGGGACAGGGGGACACGACTTAGGGTCACTAGGAGGGCTCTAGGACCCTGTGGGTCACACAGGGTCACTGGGGGCGGCTCTAGGACCCTGTGGGTCACTCGGGGTCACTGGGATATGGGGACATGGGGAGATGGGGACAGGGGGACATGAGGACATGGTGGGGATAGGGGGAGATGGGGACAGGGGGACATGGTGGGGACAGGAGGACACGACTCAGGGTCACTAGGAGGGCTCTAGGACCCTGTGGGTCACACAGGGTCACTGGGGGCGGCTCTAGGACCTGGGGGTCACTCGGGGTCACTGGGACATGGGGACAGCGGGGGACAGGGGGATATAAGGACATGGGAACAGGAGGATATGGGGACAGGGCCACACTGGGAACACCGGGTGACACTGAGTGGTTGGGAGCTCTGGGACACCAGGGACATTGTCATTGGGGACACCAGAGGACAGGGACATGGGGAACCCCAAAACGCCACCACCGACACAGGGGGGACCCGGCGGGTGTGGAGACCCCGGGTGACACGTTGGGGACACATTGGGGGGGGTCTCACCATGCGCGGGGGCCGTGGGGCCGCGCTCCTGATTGGCGCAGGGGGCTGCAAGGAGATGGGGACGTCACCCGGTGTCCCCAGACTCGGGATGGGGGGGCGGTGGTGGCAGCCAGGGGATTGGGGACACTTGGGGACACCTGGGGACACTTGGGGACACTTGGGGACACTCACCCTTCTTCTTCTTGCGGCCGGGCCGTCCCCGTTTGAGCTTCTTGATGCGGTTTGGGGGGTCGGGGCGGGGGGGGGCACCCAGCACCCCCGGGCTCTCAGCGTCCGAATCCTCCTCGGCCTCCCCCGCGTCCTCACTCTGCTGGGGACAAGGGGACGTCGAGGACATGGGGGACACAGGGGACATGGGGGGACACAAGAGGGACAAAGGGACACAGTGGGATATGGCGGACGTGGGGACATGGGCGACAGGGGGGATAAAGGGACACGGAGGGACATAGAGGGACAAGGGGACATGGGGGGACAAGGGGACACATTGGGGGAAAAAAGGACATGGGGGGACATAGAGGGACAAGGGGACATGGGGGGACAAAGGGACACATTGGGGGGAAAAAGGGACATGGGGGGACATAGAGGGACAAGGGGACATGGGGGGACAAAGGGGAACGAGGGGCACAGGGACATGATGGGACAAAGGGATGTGGGCGACAAGGGGACACGGGGGGACAAAGGAACACAGGGGACAAAGGGGGACAAGGGGGGACAAGGGGACGTTGGGGGACATGGGGGGACAAAGGGGACAAAGGGGGACAAGGGGGGGACAAAGGGATGTGGGGGACAAGGGGACACGGGGGGACAAAGCAACACAGGGGACAAAGGGGGACAAGGAGGGGACAAAGGGGATGTGGGGGGACAAGGGGACGTTGGGGGACATGGGGGGGACAAAGGGGACAAAGCGGGACATGGGGGGACAAAGGGGGATGTGGGGACCAAAGGGTGGAGGGGACTGGGAGATACTGGGGCGGTTGTGGGCAGGGCCGTGGGGTGGGGGTGTCACCGCCTGGGGACAGTGGGGGCCATGGGGGACCCAGGCGTCCGGCCGTACCGAGCTGCTCTTCTTGCGCTTCCCACCCAGTACACCCAGTTTGATCTTGAGCGGCGCCATCTTCCTCCCCTTCATCCTCCTCTTCAGCTCCGGCACCCGCGGGCTCTTGCTGCGCTTCTTGTGGCCAGGGCCTGTGGGGACCCAGGAGTTCGGGGGGACCCAGGAGTTCGGGGGGGGGACCCATGTGTCTGGGTGGGACCCAAGAGATTGGGAGGGGACCCAGGAGTTCAGGGGGGGACCCAGGAGTCCGGGGAGGGGACCCAGGAGTTCAGGGGGAATCAGGAGTCCAGGGGGGGACCCAGGAGTCCAGGGGGGGGACCCAGGAGTTCAGGGGGAATCAGGAGTCCAGGGGGGGACCCAGGAGTTCAGGGGGGGGACCCAGGAGTCCAAGGGGGGACCCAGGAGTTCGGGGCGGGACCCAGGAGTTCGGGAGGGCCCTAGGTGTTCGGGGGGGGACCCAGGCATCCAAGAAGGACCCAGGTGTCCGGGAAGGACTGAGGAGTCCAGGAAGGGACCCAGGTGTCCGGGAAGGACCCAGGAGTACAGGAGGGGACACATGTCTGGGAGGGACCCAGGCGTCCAAGAGGGACCCAGGAGTTCGGGAGAGGACCCAGGTGTCCAGGAGAGGACTCAGGTGTTCAGGATGGACCCAGGCGTCCGGGTGGAACCCAGGAGCTTGGGAAGGACCCAGGAGTCCGGGAGAGGACCCGGGAGCTCGGGAGGGACCCAGGAGTCTGGGAGAGGACCCAGGAGCTTGGGAAGGACCCAGGAGTCCGGGAGGGGACCCAGGAGCTCGAGAGGGACCCAGGAGTCCGGGAGAGGACCCGGGAGCTCGGGAGGGACCCAGGAGTCCGGGAGGGGACCCAGGCGTCCGGGAGGGGACAGCCCCACACCCACCTTTGCCCTCCTTGGTCTTGGCCTTGCGCAGGGGTGGGGGCGGCGCCTCGGGGGCCACGTTGGCCACGGCGGCCGACACCTGCTCGGCCACGGCGGCGGCGGCGGCGGCGGCGGCGGCGGCCACGGCGGCGGCCGAGCCCTTGAAGGGGTTGTTGGCGCTGAACTCGCGCCACTTGGCGCCCAGGATGGTCATCATCTTGGACATGGGGATCTTGGGGTTCTTCTTGGCGATCAGAGGCCTGGGGGGGGCACACGAGGGTGCGTTGGGGTGCCTGGGAACCCAGGTGTCCGGGGGGAGCACCCAGGGACCCAGGCGTCTGGGGGGAGCACCCAGGGACCCAGGCATCCGGGGCACCAAGGGACCCAGTGATCCAGGGTACCCAGGGACCCAGGCATCCAGAGAGGGGCATTTAGGGACCCAGGTGTCCAGGGTACCCAGGGACCCAGGCATCCAGAGAGGGGCATTTAGGGACCCAGGTGTCCAGGGCAACAAGGGACCCAGGCGTCCGGGGAGGGGCACTTAGGGACCCAGGCATCTGGGGGGAGCACCAAGGGACCCAGGCGTCCAGGGCACCCAGGGACCCAGGTGTCTGGGGAGGGGCATTTAAGGACCCAGGTGTCCAGGGCACCCAGGGACCCAGGTGTCCGGGGAGGGGCATTTAAGGACCCAGGCATCCAGGGCACCCAGGGACCCAGGCGTCTGGGGAGGGACATTTAGGGACCCAGGCGTCCGGAGCACCAAGGGACCCAGGCGTCCGGGGCACCAAGGGACCCAGGCGTCCGGGAGAAGCAACCAGGAACCCAGACAGCCGGAGCACCAAGGGACTCAGGCGTCTGGGGAGGGGCATTTAGGGACCCAGGCGTCCGGGGCAACAAGGGACCCAGGTGTCCGGTATGGGGCACTTAGGAACAAGTATCCCAAGGGCCCCCCCCCAGCACCCCAGGGCGCCCCCCAGGACCCAGGGGGCCCCCCCCCAGCACCCCAGGGCGCCCCCACCTCATGAACTGGCTGAAGGCCTTGTAGTTGGTGAGCGTGTGATAATCCTCCTCGGTGAAAACGTGATCCACGTCCTCCAGGCCCCAGGCGCCCAGCAGCTGAGCGAGGACTTCTGCTCTACGGCCTGGGACAGGGACAGTGGGGACACGACAGGGACGGCGGGACATGGGGACATGGGACAGGGACAATGGGGACACGACAGGGACAGGGGGACAGGACAGGGACAGTGGGGACACGACAGGGACAGCGGGACATGGGGACATGGACAGGGACAATGGGGACAGGACAGAAACAGGGGGATATGGGGACATGGGACAGGGACAGTGGGGACACGACAGGGACGGCGGGACATGGGACAGGGACAATGGGGACACGACAGGGACAGGACAGGGACAGTGGGGACACGACAGGGACAGCGGGACATGGGGACATGGACAGGGACAATGGGGACAGGACAGAAACAGGGGGATATGGGGACATGGGACAGGGACAGTGGGGACACGACAGGGACAATGGGACATGGGGACATGGGACAGGGACAGTGGGGACACGACAGGGACAGTGGGGACATGGGACAAGGACAATGGGGACATGACAGGGACAATGGGACAGGACAGAAACAGGGGGATATGGGGACATGGGACAGGGACAGTGGGGACACGACAGGGACAACGGGACATGGGGACATGGGACAGGGACAGTGGGGACACGACAGGGACAGTGGGGACATGGGACAAGGGACAATGGGGACATGACAGGGACAGGGGGACATGTGGACATGGGACAGGGACAATGGGGACAGGACAGAAACAGGGGGATATGGGGACATGGGACAGGGACAATGGGGACACGACAGGGACAGGGAGACATGAGGACATGGGACAGGGATGATGGGGACACGACAGGGACAGGGGGACATGGGGACATGGGACGGGGACCATGGGGACAGGACAGGGACAGGGGGACATGGGGACATGGGACAGGGACAATGGGGACAGGACAGGGACAAGAGGAAGAACCAGGACGGGGACAGGGAGGGACAAGAAAGCGGCGGGAACAGGGACAGAGGGGACAGGGACACAGGTCACCTGCTGTGACCCCAAAACCCACTGTACCCCCCAAACCTCCATGTGTCCCCCATCACCTTCACTTTCTACCCCCCAGACCCCCCTGTACCCCCACTATGTGTCCCCCCCACCCACAGGTGCCCCCGTCACCTTCACTTTCTGCCCCTCTGTATCCCCCCCAAAATGTGTCCCCCCCACCCATGGGTGCCCCCGTCACCTTCACTTTCTGCCCCCCGTCCTCGTCGGACTTTTTCCGCCTCTTGGTCTTTTTCTCCTTGCGGTCGCGGTGTTTCCGGCGCCGTTTCCGGGGCCCCCCCGAGTCGCTGCCCCCGCTCTCGGAAACTCGTCCCGCTCCGACTCCAGCTCATCCTCAGACACCTGTGACAATCGGCACCGTTTGACACCCGTTTGTCACCCTTTGTCACCCGTTTGTCACCTACTGACACACTTTGTCACCCATTTGTCATCCAAAGGTTCATCACCCCACTTGTCAATCATTTGTCACCCTTTTGTCACTACTGACACACTTTGTCACCCATTTATCACCCAGAGGTTCATCACCCCACTTGTCAACCATTTGTCACCCTTTTGTCACCTACTGACACACTTTGTCACCCATTTGTCACCCAGAGGTTCATCACCCCACTTGTCAACCATTTGTCACCCTTTTGTCACCTACTGACACACTTTGTCACCCATTTGTCACCCAGAGGTTCATCACCCCACTTGTCAACCATTTGTCACATATTTGTCACCCAGAGGTTCATCACTCCAGTTGTCAACCATTTGTCACCCATTGTCACCTGTTTGTCCCCCATTTGTTGCACGTTGTCACACATTGTCACATATTGTCAAACACTAACACACATTATCATACATTGTCACCCATCTGTCACCCCATTTGTCCCCCATTTCTCACACGTCTGTCACCCATTTGTCACCCCATTGTGGACCCAATTGTCACCCATTTCGCACCGTGTTTGTCACCTGTTTGTGACCCATTTATCACCCACTTGTCACTCTGTTTATCACCCATTTGTCACCCCCTCCTGGGTCTGTCACCCCCACCAGACCCCATCACTGGGGTCAGGAGGACCCAGGCGTAAGGGAGGGGACCCAGGTGTCCAGGAGGGGACCCAGGCGTCCGGGCGGGCCCGATCCTGTTGTAGGGGAATGTGAACTCACCAGTTTTTTCCGTTTCCGGGGTTTTCCGGGTTTATTTTCCTTCTGTTTCCGGGGTCCCCGCTTCTTCTTGGGTAGCGCCCCCCTGCAGGCCGCGCAGCAGCTCGGGGTCACCATCTGTTGGGGGGGGACACGGGGATGGGACACGGCCCCATAGGGACACTGTGGCCACCACAGCCCCCCTATGGCCACCATGGCCCTCCTAGAGCCAACACATTCTCCCTATGGCCACCATGGCTCCCCCATGGTCACCATGTCCACCCATGGCCACTGTGACTCCCCCATGGCAACCATGGCCACCACATCTCCCCCATGGCCACCATGGCCTCCCCATGGCAAATACGTCCCACTCACGTCCCCCCATGGCCACTGTGACTTCCTGATGGCCACGATGGCCACCACATCTCCCCCATGGCCCCCCCATGGCCAATACGTCCCCCCACATGTCCTCCCATGGCCACTCTGACTTCCCCATGGCCACCGTGGCCCCCCATGGCAAATACGTCCCCACCCATGTCCCCCCATGGCCACTGTGACTTCCCGATGGCCACCATGGCCACTACATCTCCCCACGGCCACCATGGCCCCCCCATGGCCAATACGTCCCCCCACATGTCCTCCCATGGCCACCCTGACTTCCCCATGGCCACCGTGGCCACCACATCTCCCCCATGGCCACCATGGGCCCTCCATGGCCACTGTGCCTCTCCATGGTAACCATGGCCACCATATCCCCCTCATGTTTCCCCATGGCCACCATGACCCCCCCATGGCCACCATATTCCCTCCATGGCCACCACAACCCCACTATGGCCACCATGTCCCCCCCATGGCAACCATGGCCATCATATCACCCCCATAGCCACCATAGCCCCCCCCAAGGCCACCATGGCCATCATATCTCCCCCATAGACCACCATGGCCCCCCCCATCATCACCATGACCCCCTATGGCCACCGTGGCCACCACATCCCCCCCATGGCCACCATGACCCCCAATGTCTGCACCCATTGGGCCGACGGTTCCCACAGGGATGGACGGACGGACAGACAGACACACACACAACCTCTGGTGGCCATGGTGCAAAAAAGGGGGGGAAATGGGGGGATTTGGGGGAAATGGGGGGGAAATTGGGGGGAAATGGGGGGAGAATGATCAAAAAAAGGCCAAAATAAAAAGGTGAAAAAAAAAACGATAAAATGAATCAAAACTGAATTAATAAATTAAAACGGTTTTGCCTGATTTGGGCTTTTTTTCCATGTCCTCCCCCCATTGTTCTCGGGCGGGAAACAGCAAAAATAGGGGAGAAAAAAGCCAAAAACAGGCAAAAAAGTTTCAGCTGCGGGGGAGAAAGTGGAATTTCAGCTTAAATCAAATGAAATAATGGGCTTAAAATCTGAATTTGCCCATTTCCGAGCATTTTAGGGGAGCAAAACAGCAAAAACCTGAACAAGGTGAATCTGGGCCCAAAAATGCCCCAAAGAGCATCCAAACTCACCCTGTGCCCTGTCAGGACCCAACAGCCCAAACGACAACAACCTGTGTCCTATCAGGACCCAACACCCCAAACAACAACGACCTGTGTCCTGTCAGGACCCAACACCCAAACAACAACCACCTGTGTCCTGTCAGGACCCAACAGTCCAAACAACAACAACCTGTGTCCTGTCAGGACCCAAGAGCCCCAAACAACAACAACCTATGTCCTGTCAGGACCCAACAGCCCAAACAACAACAACCTGTGTCCTGTCAGGACCCAACAGCCCAAACAACAACCGACCCGTGTCCTGTCAGGACCCAACAGCCCAAACAACAACCACCTGAGTCCCGTCAGGACCCAACACCCCAAACGACAACGACCTGTGCCCTGTCAGGACCCAACAGTCCCAAACAACAACAACCTGTGTCCTGTCAGGACCCAACAGCCCAAACGACAACGACCTGTGTCCTGTCAGGACCCAACAGCTGAAACGACAACAACCTGTGTCCTGTCAGGACCCAACACCCCAAACAACCACACCAGGGGTGCAGAAACCTCATGAGTCCCTGTCAGGACCCCAACAGCCAAACAACAACGACCTGTGTCCTGTCAGGACCCAACAGCCGAAACAACAACAACCTGTGCCCTGTCAGGACCCAACACCCCAAACAACAACAACCTGTGTCCTGTCAGGACCCAAGAGCCCCAAACAACCACACCAGGGGTTCAACACCCCCCTGGGTCCTGTTAGGACCCAAGAGCCCCAAACAACAACAACCTGTGCCCTGTCAGGACCCAGGAGCCCCAAGCAACCACAACAGGGGGTGCAGAAACCTCATTGAGACCTGTGAGGACCCAACAGCCCAAACAACAACCTGTGTCCTGTCACGACCCAACAGCCCAAACGACAACAACCTGTGTCCTGTCACGACCCAACACCCCAAACAACAACAACCTGTGTCCTGTCAGGACCCAATAGCCCAAATGACAACAACCTGTGTCCTGTCAGGACCCAACACTCCAAACGACAACAACCTGTGTCCTGTCAAGACCCAACACCCCAAACAACAACAACCTGTGTCCTGTCAGGACCCAAGAGCCCAAACAACCTGTGACCTGTGCCCTGTCAGGACCCAACAGCCCAAATGACAACGATCTGTGCCCTGTCAGGACCCAACAGCCCCAAACAACAATGACCTGTGTCCTCTCACGACCCAACAGCCCAAACGACAACAACCTGTGTCCTGTCACAACCCAACACCCCAAACAACAACAACCTGTGTCCTGTCAGGACCCAACAGCCCAAACAACAACGACCTGTGTCCTGTCAGGACCCAACAGCCCAAACAACAACCACCTGTGTCCTGTCAGGACCCAACAGCCCAAACAACAACAACCCGTGTCCTGTGAGGACCCGACAGCCCAAATGACAACAACCTGTGTCCTGTCAGGACCCAACAGCCCAAACAACAACCACCTGTGTCCTGTCAGGACCCAACACCCCAAACAACCACACCAGGGGTGCAGAAACCTCATTGAGTCCTGTCAGGACCCAACAGCCCAAACAACAACAACCCGTGTCCTGTCACGACCCAACACCCCAAACAACAACCACCTGGGGGTGCACAAACCTCATTGAGTCCTGTCAGGACCCAACAGCCCAAACAACACCCACCTGTGCCCTGTCAGGACCCAACACCCCAACCAACCACACCAGGGGTTCAACACCCACCTGTGTCCTGTTAGGACCCAAGAGCCCCAAACAACAACAACCTGCGACCTGTCAGGACCCAAGAGCAACAACCACAACAGGGGATGTAGAAACCACATTGAGTCCTGTCAGAACTCAACACCCCAAACAACAACCACCTGTGTCCTGTCAGGACCCAACACCCCAACCAACCACACCAGGGTTCAACACCCACCTGTGTCCTGTTAGGACCCAAGAGCCCCAAACAACAACAACCTGCGACCTGTCAGGACCCAAGAGCAACAACCACAACAGGGGATGTAGAAACCACATTGAGTCCTGTCAGAACTCAACACCCCAAACAACAACCACCTGTGTCCTGTCAGGACCAACACCCCAACCAACCACACCAGGGGTTCAACACCCACCTGGGTCCTGTTAGGACCCAAGAGCCCCAAACAACAACAACCTGTGACCTGTCAGGACCCACCACCACCTCACCCCCCCCCCCCCCCGTCATTTTCCCGCCACCAGCCCATCCCCTCAGGCACCGCCCCCGGGGGGATCCCGCCCTTTGCGCGGGGAGGGGGGGGGGCACCCACGCGTGGGGCGACGGTGACACACACAGACACGGCTCTATGAAGCGCCCCCCGTCCCGTTTTGTGCCGTTTCTGTCCCGTTTTTGTGCCGTTTGTCCGTTTCTCCCCAGCCCGTTGTTTACAAACAGCGCGCGGGTGCCGCGTGCCCTCCCCCCCCCCCCCTCCCCCGAGCCGTCAATCAAAGCGCGCGGGAGGCGGGAAGCGCGCGAGGGGGCGCGGGAGGCGCGAGGCGGCGCCAGCGGCGGGAAAACGCGAAGGGGGGGGGGTGATAATTTAAAGGGGGGTAAAGTTGGGGGGGGTACAATAAAGTGGGGTGTCAATTGAAGTGGGGGGTGACTCGAAGGGGGGGTGAGGTGGGGGGGGGTGAAGTATTGGGGGGGGGGGACACGTGTGAGTGAAATGAAGAAATAAGATGAATTGAGTAGCTTCTGTTTGTCAGATAAATGGGGCTAAAAAGTGATGGGGGGGGGAGATTAAATGGGGGGTCCTGAAGTGATGGGGGGGTGAGGTATAATGGGGGGGGTGATGGGGGGGTGAGGTAAATGGGGGGGGGTGAAGTAATGGGGGGTGAAGTAATTGGGACTATAAACTAATGGGGGGGGTGAAGTGATGGGGGGGTGAAGTAATGGGGGGGGAGGTAATTTGGGCTATAAAGTGGGGGGGGGGTTGAGGTAAATGGGGCTATAAAGTGTGGGGGGGGTGAGGTAAATGGGGCTATAAAGTGTGGGGGGGGGAGAAGTATTGGGGGGGTGAGGTGATGGGGGGGTGAAGTGATGGGGGGGTTGAGGTAAATGGGGCTTTAATGTGGGGGGGTGATGTAAATAGGGCTATAAAGTGATGGGGGGGTTGAGGTAAATGGGGGGGTTGAGGTGAATGGGGGGGGTGATGGAGGGTGAGGTAATTTGGGCTATAAAGTGATGGGGGGGTTGAGGTAAATGTGGGGGGTGATGGGGGGGTGAGGTAAATGGGGCTATAGGGCTATAAAGTGATGGGGGGGTGAGATAAATGGGGGGGGGTGAAGTGATGGGGGGGTGAGGTAATTTGGGCTATAAAGTGATGGGGGGGTTGAGGTAAATGGGGGGGTCCTGAAGTGAGGAGGGGGTGAGGTAAATGGGGCTATAAAGTGTGGGGGGGGGAGAAGTATTGGGGGGGTGAGGTGATGGGGGGGGGTGAAGTGATGGGGGGGTTGAGGTAAATGGGGCTTTAATGTGGGGGGGGTGATGTAAATAGGGCTATAAAGTGATGGGGGGGTTGAGGTAAATGGGGGGGTCCTGAAGTGATGGGGGGGTTGAGGTAAATGGGGGGTTGAGGTAAATGGGGGGGTGATGGGGGGGGTTGAGGTAAATGGGGCTATAGGGCTATAAAGTGATGGGGGGGTTGAGGTAAATGGGGGGGGTGAGGTAAATGGGTGGGGGGGGGTAAAGTGATAGAGGGTGTGAAGTGACCTGGGGGGGTTTATGAGGTGACCGGGCGGGGGGGGGGGGGGTCGGAGGTGATGAGGGGGGGTCTGAGGTGACATGGGGGGGGGGGGGGAGGTGACCGGCGGTGCGTGAGGTGATGAGGGGGGGTCTGAGGTGACATGGGGGGGTCTGAGGGGTCTGAGGTGACATGGGGGGGGTCTGAGGTGATGAGGGGGGGTCTGAGGTGACATGATGGGGGGAGTGACTGAGGTGACATGGGGGGGGTCTACGGTGATGAGGGGGGGGTCTGAGGTGACATGGGGGGGAGTCTGAGGGGTCTGAGGTGACATGGGGGGGGTCTGAGGTGACGAGGGGGTGTGAGGTGACATGATTGGGGGGGGGGGGGGGGAGTGGTCTGAGGTGACATGGGGGGGGTCTGTCTAGGGGTTCCGAGGTGACATGGGGGGGGGGTCTGAGGGGTCTGAGGTGATGAGGGGCGGTCTGAGGTGACATGGGGGTGTGAGGTGACATGATGGGAGGGGGGGAGTGACTGAGGTGACATGGGAGGGTCTGAGGTGACGAGGGGGGGGTCTGAGGTGACATGGGGGGGGTCTGAGGTGACGAGGGGGGGTTCTGAGGTGACATGAGGAGGGTCTGAGGTGACATGGGGGGGTCTGAGGTGACATGGGGAGGGTCTGAGGTGACATGGGGGGGGTCTGAGGTGACATGGGGGGGTCTGAGGTGACATGGGGGGGTCTGAGGTGACACGGGGGGGTCTGAGGTGATGAGGGGGGGTCTGAGGTGACATGGGGGGGTCTGAGGGGTCTGAGGTGACACGGGGGGGTCTGAGGTGATGAGGGGGGGTCTGAGGGGGGGGTCTGAGGTGACATGGGGGGGCTCTGAGAGGTCTGAGGTGACGCGGGGCATGTCTGAGGGGTCTGAGGTGACATGGGGGGGGTGAGGTGACATGATGGGGGGGGAGTGTCTGAGGTGACATATGAGGGGGTCTGAGGGGTCTGAGGTGACATGGGGGGGTGTGAGGTGACATGGGGGGGCTCTGAGGTGACATGGGGGGGTCTGATGTGACGAGGGGGGGGTCTGGGGGGTCTGAGGTGACATGGGGGGGGTCTGATGTGATGAGGGGGTGGTCTGAGGGGTCTGAGGTGACGGGGGGGTCTGATGTGATGAGGGGGGGGTCTGAGGTGACATGGGGAGGGGTCTGAGGTGATGAGGGGGGTGTGAGGTGACATGGGGGTGTGGGGTGACATGAGGGGGGGGGAGTGTCTGAGGTGACATGGGAGGGGTGTGAGGTGATGAGGGAGGGTCTGAGGTGACATGGGGGGGTCTGAGGTGACATAGGGGCTGTGAGGTGACATGATGGGGGGGGGAGTGTCTGAGGTGACATGGGGGGGTCTGATGTGACGAGGCGGGGGGTCTGAGGTAACATGGGGGGGGGTCTGGGGGGTCTGAGGTGATGAGGGGGGGTGTGAGGTGACATGGGGGGGTCTGAGGTGACATAGGGGCTGTGAGGTGACATGATGGGGGGGGGAGTGTCTGAGGTGACATGGGGGGGGTCTGAGGGGTCTGAGGTGACATATGAGGGGGTCTGAGGTGACATGGGGGGGGTGTGAGGTGATGGGGGGGGGTCTGAGGTGACATGGGGGGGGTGTGAGGTGATAAGGGGGGGGTGTGAGGTGATGGGGGGGGGTCTGAGGTGACATGGGGGGGTGTGAGGTGATGAGGGGGGGTCTGAGGTGACATATGAGGGGTCTGAGGTGACATGGGGGGGGTGTGAGGTGATGAGGGGGGGTCTGAGGTGACATATGAGGGGGTCTGAGGTGACATGGGGGGGGTGTGAGGTGATGGGGGGGGTCTGAGGTGACATATGAGGGGGTCTGAGGTGACATGGGGGGGGTGTGAGGTGATGAGGGGGGGTCTGAGGTGACAATGAGGGGGTCTGAGGTGACATGGGGGGGGTGTGAGGTGATGGGGGGGGGGGTCTGAGGTGACATATGAGGGGGTCTGAGGTGACATGGGGGGGTGTGAGGTGACATGGGGGGGGTCTGAGGTGACATATGAGGGGGTCTGAGGTGACATGGGGGTGTGAGGTGATGGGGGGGGTCTGAGGTGAATATGAGGGGGTCTGAGGTGACATGGGGGGGGGTTGTGAGGTGATGGGGGGGGGGTCTGAGGTGACATGGCGGGGGGTGTGAGGTGATGAGGGGGGGTCTGAGGTGACATATGAGGGGGTCTGAGTGACATGGGGGGGGTGTGAGGTGATGGGGGGAGTCTGAGGTGACATATGAGGGGGTCTGAGGGTGACATGGGGGGGGTGTGAGGTGACCCGGGGAGGGGCGCTGAGGTGACCCGGGTGGGGGAGGGGGGGGGGGGGGTGGGGTGCGAGGTTCCGCGGGGGGTCCCGTTCACCTGCGTTGGTCTCGGTGGGCCCGGCGGGAGCGGCGGAGCGGCGGGGGGGGGCGGCGGCGGCAGCGGCGGCGGCGGCGCGGGCGGCGGGGGGAAGATGTCGGCGGGTCCGCGGTGCAGCGGCTGCAGGATCCCCCCGCTGGCGGCCAGCACGGCGGGCTCGTCCTCCTCCTCCTCCTCCTCGTCCTCTTCCTCCTCGTCCTCCTCATCCCCCTCCGCCTCGGACACCACCATCTCCTCCTCCTCCTCCTCGTCCTCCCTCAGAGGGGAAGCCATGGCGGGGCTGAGGGGGCAGAGCGGGCAGTGAGGCGGGCGGGAGGCGGAGGATGGATGGGATGGGATGGATGGGGATGGGGGTTGCGGGGGGGGGGGACCCTCCGCGTTCTCCCACCTCCCCCAACCCACCGCCCCGCGGCCCGGGGGGGGGTGGGGGGGCGGCGGGAACAGCGGGAACAGCGACACCCCCCCCCCTCAACACCCCCCCCCCCCCGCGGCGGGAAGCGCAGGGCTCGGTAACGCTCACCAAAAAACCCCCAAAAACCTTAAAAAAACCTTAAAAAATCCACTCTGAGCGTGTTGGGGGGGGGAGGCGTAGAGCGCGGAGGAAAATGGCCGCCTTGAATTTATTATGTTTTTTAAAAAATATATAGATTTTTAAGGCGGATTTGCCACCTTTCACACACCCCCCCCCCAGCGGGAAAATGGCCGCGCTGGTGTTATATATATTTTTAAATATATATATATTAAAGGCGGATTTTCAACTCGTTCCCCTCACCCCCCCGCGATAATGCCCGCGTTGAATTTATATATATATATTTTTTTTAAATATATATGTTTAAAAAGGCGGGTTTTCCACCTCCCCCCCCCCCCTAAAAAATGGCCGCCTCGGATTTATATATATATATATTTTTAAATATATGGTTTTAAAGGCGAATTTACCCCCCACCCTCCCCCCCCCGCACCTCAAAGCGCCACCTCGGGAGGAAAAAAACGATTAAAAAGACCAAAAAAAAGAACAAAAAAACAAATAAAAATAAAAGAAAAGGAGATGGGAGGAGAAATTATTAAAAAAAAGGCGGAAAATCCCCCCCCTCCCTTAAGAAAAAAGGCCAAAAAAAAGGCGCAAAATGGCCGGTTGAGGGGGGTTTTAAGTCTTCACACACACCTTTGTGAGGTAAAAAATGCTTAAAAAGGTCAAAATTGGAGAAAAACGCCTTAAAAATAAAAAAAAAACAAAAGGGGGGGGGGGAGGAGCGAAAGAATTAAAAATAATGATTGAAAGAAAAGATATTAAAAAATGATATGAAAAAAATCTTCCCCCCCCTCGTCGCCGTCACAGCGAGCGAATAATCATCGTTTTGCTTAATTATGATTGTTGCCGGGGGGGGTTTTTTGGGGGTAATTTGCTTCATTTGGTTGATTTTCGCCGTCTCTCCGCAGCTCGGCCGCAATTTGTCGGATTCTCGGTGCGGGGGGGGGACCCGAAACAGGAAGAATTTGCTGCATAAAACAAAGATGGCTGCGGTAAATTATATATTATTATTCTTTCTTTCTCTTTTACTTCCCCCCCCCCAATAACATATTTCGGGGGGGGGGGGCGGATTAATCACCACTCATGCTCAGTGTGACATCAGCATAAATTGTTAAAGCTTAACTAGTTCCATACTAGCGCTTTTTTATATGTATTTTCACCATTTTCAGCCAAATTCAAAAGGGGGGGGGGGGAAACACGCCAAAAAAGCACAAAAATAATAGGGTTTTTTTGCATTTTTGATTGTTTTTTGGTTCTTTCTCCCGTCGCTACTTGGAAATAGTTGAGCAGGGAGTGGTTTTATGGGTTGGGTTTGGGGGGGGGGTTTGGTATAAACTTGAGGCCACGGGGAGGGGGGGAGGACCAAAAAATGGCTAAAAAGTGGTAAAAATGCATTAAATTAACATTAAAATAAAGGTTAAATATATTTAAAAGGGGGGGGGGGATGGGGGTGAAAGAGACTTTGGGGGTGGGGGTGGAAGCGGCCGCCCCCCCCCCCCCCCATTTTGGTGCGAAATGAGGCGAACCGAGCGAGATTTGGAACAGGGGGAGTTTTTGGGGTGCGGAGGTGTGAAAAACGCCCTGAAAACGGGGAAAAATGACCCAAAAAGGAGGGAAAATAGCCCCAAAAGAAAGGAAAACACCCCAAAAAGGTGGCCCTAGGCCTCCCCCACAGTTTGGGGTATTTTGGGGCGTTTTTAACCTTTCTTAGGGCTTTTTGCCCCAAAATGCCCGTGGGGTGTGGGGGGCAGCGGGGTTGGCCCTGTGGGCCTTGTCCCCCCCCCCCCCCCCCCCAAATGGTGCGAAATGGGGGGGGGAAATACCCCAAAATGCTCCATGTTTGGCATTGGGTTTTTTTTCACTATTTTTTATCTGATTTGGGTTTTTTTTAATGTCATTTTTGGGGGGTTTTAACCCCATTTTGGGGGGTTTTAAAGCCAAATGGTTGTTGTGTTGCCTCTCACCCCCCCCCCCCCCCGGCTTCTGCAAACCCCCAAAATGAGGGAAAACATCCCGATTTTGGGGCAGGAATGACCCTCCCACCACAACCCCAGGCCCAAAAAACCCCTAAATCCCCCCAAATTGTTTCAAATTCCCCCAAATTGTCTTAAATCCCCCCCAAACCCCCCAAATTATCTCAAATACCCCAAACCCCCCCAAAATGTCCCTGACGGCTGTTTCGGGGTGCAGGTGTTGCCGGAGTCTGTGTGTCCCAGTGCAGACAGACAGGGGGACACCTGTGGAGCGAGGTGTCACCCGCACACTGTGTCACCCCCTGTAGCCCATGTCACCCGTTCCCTGTGTCACCCATACCCCGTGTCACCCCCTGTACCCCATTGTCACCCGCACCCCATGTCACCCACACCTTGTGCTACCTGCATCCCGTGTCACCTCAGGTTCCCCATGTCACCCCCATACCCTGTCACCCCCCATAACCCGTGTCACCCGCACACCATGTCACCCCTTGTACCCCCTGTTACCCCCCATAACCCGTGTCACCCACACCCCATGTCACACCCCATAACCTGTGTCACTCATTCCCCTTGTCACCCATACCCAGTGTCACCCCCTGTACCCCATGTCACCCGTACCCCATGTCACCTGCTCCATGTCACCCCCTGTACCCCATGTCACCCGTACCCCATGTCACCTGCTCCATGTCACCCCCCATACCCCATGTCACCCGTACCCCATGTCACCTGCTCCGTGTCACCCCCCCGTACCCCGTGTCACCCGTACCCCATGTCACCTGCTCCGTGTCACCCCCCCATACCCCGTGTCACCCGTACCCCAATGTCACCTGCCCCATGTCACCCCCATACCCCTTGTCACCCATTCCCCATGTCACCCCCATACCCCTTGTCACCCCCATAACCCCTTGTCACCCATTCCCCATGTCACCCCCTCCCTGTGTCACCCCCTGTTCCCCATGTCACCCCCAGCTCATCTCACACCCGCTCATGCCCTCAAGGTGCCGGTGACGCCGGTGACACCGGTGACAACCATGACACCCGCCGGCCCCTCCTCTCGGGGACACCCGCACGCGCGGGGACACCCGGGGTGTCAGGTCAGTGTGACGGGGACACGGGGACACCGTCTGTCTGTCCCACGTGACAGCGTAGCCGTGCCAGGGGACAAACAGCCGCACGCTGTCACCCGCCGGAAACACCCCCCGCGTCACCCGTGGGATCACCGAGGACCATGGGGGGGACGCAGGGTGACAACCCCCCTGTCACCTCCCCAGGGACCCAACACCCCAAAGAGGGTCCCCAAGTGTCCCCGTTTGTCACCCCCACCCCCCCCAGGCTCCGCTGAGGCTGTTTTTGGCAAAACCGGGTTTATTTCTGCTCCAAAAGTGACGGTTTGTACCCCAAAATTTGGGGGGACCCCCCGGTGTCACCGGCGTGGCTGCAAAGGGGGAGACGGGGGTGGCTTTGGGGGTGCAGGTTAGGGGGTGCAGGTTAGAGGGTGCTGGGAGGTGAAGGGTTTGGGGTGCTGGATTTGGGGGTGCAGGGAGGTCCATGTTTGGGGTTCAAGGTTTGGGGGTGCTGGATTTGAGGTGAAGGTTTTGGAGGTGCAGGTTTGGGGGTGCAGGTTTGGGGATGGGGGGTGCAGGGTTTGGGGGGTACAGTTTTGGGGTGCAGGTTTGGGGGTGCAGGTTTGGGGATGGGGGTGCAGGGTTTGGGGGTGCTGGATTTGAGGTGAATGTTTTGGGGTGCAGGAGTTCAGGGTGCAGGGTTTGGGGGTGCTGGGGGAGCACAGGTTTGGGGGTGCAGGGTTTGGGGGGTTGGGAGGACAGATTTGGGGGTGCTGGGGTGTGCAGATTGGGGGTGCAGGTTTGGGGTGCTGAGGGGGCACAGGTTTGGGGGTGCAGGTTTAGGGGTGCTGCGGGGTGCAGGGTTTTGGGGGTGCTGGGGGGTGCAGTTTTGGGGGTGCTGGGGGGTGCAGGTTTGGGGTGCTGGGGGGGTGCAGTATTTGGGGGGGCAGGTTTGGGGTTGCTGGGGGTGCAGGGTTTTGGGGGTGCTGGGAGGTGCAGGATTTGGGGGTGCAGGTTTGGGGGTCCTGGGGGGTGCAGGTTTGGGGTGCTGAGGGGGCACAGGTTTTGGGGTGCAGTATTTGAGGGTGCAGGGTTTTGGGGGTGCTGGGGGGTGCAGGGTTTGGGGGTGCAGGTTTGGGGGTGCTGGGGGGTGCAGGGCTTGGGGGTGCAGGTTTGGGGTGCTTGGGGGGTGCAGTATTTGGGGGGTGCAGGTTTGGGGTTCTGGGGGGGTGCAGTATTTGGGGGGGGCAGGTTTGGGGGTATTGGGGGGTACAGGGTTTGGGGGGTGCAGTATTTGGAGGTGCTGAGGGGGCACAGGTTTGGGGGTGCAGGTTTGGGGTGCTGGGGGGGTGCAGGGTTTGGGGTTCAGTATTTGGGGGTGCAGGGTTTTGGGGGTGCAGGTTTGGAGTGTTGGAGGGGTGCAGGTTTGGGGTGCTGGGGGGGTGCAGGGTTTGGGGTTCAGTATTTGGGGGTGCAGGGTTTTGGGGGTGCAGGGTTTTGGGGTGTTGGAGGGGGCACAGGTTTTGGGGTGCAGGTTTGGGGGTGCTGGGGGGGTGCAGGTTTAGGGGTGCAGGTTTGGGGTTCAGTATTTGGGGGTGCAGGGTTTTGGGGGTGCAGGGTTTTGGGGGTGCAGGGGGGTGCAGTTTTGGGGTCCCTACCCTACACCTCGACGAAGTCATCGGCGAAGTACAGCAGGATGGTGGGGGGGGAATCGTCACCGTCACCATCGTCACCATTGTCACCATCGGGGGGCGGGGGGGGCAGGTGTGGGGACACGGGGACCCCCCCGCAGCGCCACGCGTACCCCAAAACGTGGGCGTATCCAGGGCAGCGCCCCCTGCAGGAGCCCCCCCGCCTGCTCCCCACACACCTGCGGGGGGGCAGGACCCCCAAATGGGATGAGAGACCCCCCCAAAAATGAGGGGTCACCTCAGGGGACATGGGACCCTCACAAGGGACATGGGACACCCCCAAATGGGACAAGAGACCCCCCCCCCAAAATGAGGGGTCACCCCCAGGGGACATGGGACACCCCAAATGGGACAACAGACCCCCCCAAATGAGGGGTCACCCCAAAGGGACATGGAACACCCCCCAAGGGACATGGGACACCCCAAAATGGGATGAGAGACCCCCCCCAAATGAGGGGTCACCCCAGGGGACATGGGACACCCCAAAATGGGACATGGGACCCCCCAAAATGAGGGGTCACCCCAGGGGACATGGGACACCCCAAAATGGGACATGGGACCCCCCAAAATGAGGGGTCACCACCCCCAAAGGGACATGGGACACCCCCAAATGGGACAAGAGACCCCCCAAAATGAGGGGTCACCCCAGGGGACATGGGACACCCCCAAATGGGACAACAGATCCCCAAAATGAGGGGTCACCCCAAAGGGACATGGGACACCCCCAAATGGGACAAGAGACCCCCAAAATGAGGGGTCACCCCAAGGGGACATGGGACACCCCCAAATGGGACAAGAGACCCCCCAAAATGAGGGGTCACCCCAAAGGGACATGGGACACCCCCAAATGGGACAAGAGACCCCCCCCCAAAATGAGGGGTCACCCCCAGGGGACATGGGACCCCCCCAGGGGACATGGGACACCCCAAAATGGGACAACAGACCCCCCCCAAAATGAGGGGTCACCCCAAAGGGACATGGGACCCCCTCAAGGGACATGGGACACCCCAAAATGGGACATGGGACCCCCCAAATCAGGGGTCACCCCAGGGGACATGGGACCCACCCCAGGGGACATGGGACACCCCCAAATGGGACAAGAGCCCCCCCAAAATGAGAGGTCACCCCAAGGGGACATGGGACCCCCCCAAATGGGACAAGGGTACCCCAAGGGTCTCCTTGTCACCCCCCCTCAACCAGGGGACAGATTGGGGGTCCCCAATGTCCCCCCCATCCCTTCTATGTCACCCATGTCCCAATGTCCCCCTGTCCGCCTGTCTGTCCCCCTGTCCGCCTGTCTGTCCCGTCACCTCTATGACGATGTTGTCCCCCGTCAGGTTGTTCCTCAGCCGCAGGTGTCGGGGTGACCCCGTCACTGTCCCCACACACAACCGGGGGTCCCCCCACCACGGGGGGTCCCGGGGGGGCGCCCAGTCCGAGCGGGGTTCCGGGGGGGGGCCCCCCGGGGGGACACCCCGAACCAGCCCCGACTGCGGCTCCACGCGCTGCAGAGGCTGCGGGGACACCCCGAAATTGGGGACACCCAAAACGGGACACCCACCCTTGTCACACCCAAAATGGGACACCCCGAAATAGGGGACACCCCGAAATTGGGGACACCCCAAAACGGGACCCCCCCCTTGTCACACCCAAAATGGGGACACCCCGAAATTGGGGACACCCACCCTTGTCACACCCAAAATGGGACACCCCGAAATAGGGGACACCCCGAAATGGGGACACCCCAAAACGGGACCCTCCCCCCTTGTCACACCCAAAATGGGGACACCCCGAAATTGGGGACACCCCAAAATGGGACACCCACCCTTGTCACACCCAAAATGGGACACCCCGAAATTGGGGACACCCCGAAATGGGACACCCACCCTTGTCACACCCAAAATGGGACACCCCGAAATAGGGGACACCCCGAAATGGGGACACCCCAAAACGGGACCCCCTCCCCTTGTCACACCCAAAATGGGGACACCCCGAAATTGGGGACACCCACCCTTGTCACACCCAAAATGGGACACCCCGAAATAGGGGACACCCCGAAATGGGGACACCCCAAAACGGGACCCTCCCCCCTTGTCACACCCAAAATGGGGACACCCCGAAATTGGGGACACCCCAAAATGGGACACCCACCCTTGTCACACCCAAAATGGGACACCCCGAAATTGGGGACACCCCGAAATGGGACACCCACCCTTGTCACACCCAAAATGGGACACCCCGAAATAGGGGACACCCCGAAATGGGGACACCCCGAAATGGGACCCCCTCCCCTTGTCACACCCAAAATGGGGACACCCCGAAATTGGGGACACCCCGAAATTGGGACACCCCGAAACGGGACACCCACCCTTGTCACACCCAAAATGGGGACACCCCGAAATAGGGGACACCCCGAAATGGGGACACCCCAAAACGGGACCCCCCCCCCCTTGTCACACTCAAAATGGGGACACCCCGAAATTGGGACACCCACCCTTGTCACACCCAAAATGGGACACCCCGAAATTGGGGACACCCCGAAATTGGGGACACCCCGAAACGGGACCCCCCTCCCCTTGTCATACCCAAAATGGGGACACCCTGAAATAGGGGACACCCCGAAATTGGGGACACCCCGAAACGGGACACCCACTCTTGTCACACCCAAAATGGGACACCCCGAAATTGGGGACACCCCGAAATTGGGGACACCCCAAAATGGGACACCCACCCTTGTCACACCCAAAATGGGACACCCCGAAATAGGGGACACGCCGAAATTGGGGACACCCCAAAACAGGACCCCCCCCCCTTGTCACACCCAAAATGGGGACACCCCGAAATTGGGGACACCCCGAAACGGGACACCCACCCTTGTCACACCCAAAATGGGACACCCCGAAATTGGGGACACCCCGAAATTGGGGACACCCCGAAACGGGACCCCCCCCCTTGTCATACCCAAAATGGGGACACCCCGGAATTGGGGACACCCACCCTTGTCACACCCAAAATGGGACACCCCGAAATAGGGGACACCCCGAAATGGGGACACCCCAAAACGGGACCCTCCCCCCTTGTCACACCCAAAATGGGGACACCCCGAAATTGGGGACACCCCAAAATGGGACACCCACCCTTGTCACACCCAAAATGGGACACCCCGAAATTGGGGACACCCCGAAATGGGACACCCACCCTTGTCACACCCAAAATGGGACACCCCGAAATAGGGGACACCCCGAAATGGGGACACCCCAAAACGGGACCCCCTCCCCTTGTCACACCCAAAATGGGGACACCCCGAAATTGGGGACACCCCGAAATTGGGGACACCCCGAAACGGGACACCCACCCTTGTCACACCCAAAATGGGGACACCCCGAAATAGGGGACACCCCGAAATGGGGACACCCCAAAACGGGACCCCCCCCCCCTTGTCACACTCAAAATGGGGACACCCCGAAATTGGGGACACCCACCCTTGTCACACCCAAAATGGGACACCCCGAAATTGGGGACACCCCGAAATTGGGGACACCCCGAAACGGGACCCCCCTCCCCTTGTCATACCCAAAATGGGGACACCCTGAAATAGGGGACACCCCGAAATTGGGGACACCCCGAAACGGGACACCCACTCTTGTCACACCCAAAATGGGACACCCCGAAATTGGGGACACCCCGAAATTGGGGACACCCCAAAATGGGACACCCACCCTTGTCACACCCAAAATGGGACACCCCGAAATAGGGGACACGCCGAAATTGGGGACACCCCAAAACAGGACCCCCCCCCCTTGTCACACCCAAAATGGGGACACCCCGAAATTGGGGACACCCCGAAACGGGACACCCACCCTTGTCACACCCAAAATGGGACACCCCGAAATTGGGGACACCCCGAAATTGGGGACACCCCGAAACGGGACCCCCCCCCTTGTCATACCCAAAATGGGGACACCCCGGAATTGGGGACACCCCGGAATTGGGGACACCCCGAAACGGGACACCCACTCTTGTCACACCCAAAATGGGACACCCCGAAATTGGGGACACCCCGAAATTGGGGACACCCCGAAACGGGACCCCCCCCTTGTCATACCCAAAATGGGGACACCCCGAAATAGGGGACACCCCGAAATTGGGGACACCCACCCTTGTCACACCCAAAATGGGACACCCCGAAATTGGGGACACCCCGAAATTGGGGACACCCCAAAACGGGACCCCCCCCCCCCTTGTCACACTCAAAATGGGGACACCCCGAAATTGGGGACACCCACCCTTGTCACACCCAAAATGGGACACCCCGAAATTGGGGACACCCCGAAATGGGGACACCCCGAAACGGGACTCCCCCCCCCCTTGTCACACCCAAAATGGGGACACCCCGAAATTGAGGACACCCCGAAATTGGGGACACCCCGAAACGGGACACCCACCCTTGTCACACCCAAAATGGGACAACCCGAAATTGGGGATACCCCAAAATGGGAACACCCCCTTTGTCAAACCCCTAATGGGGACACCCTGAAATGGGGACACCCTGAAATTGGGGACACCCCAAAATGGGAACACCCCCTTTGTCAAACCCCTAATGGGGACACCCTGAAATGGGGACACCCTGAAATTGGGGACACCCCAAAATGGGGACACCCTGAAATTGGGGACACCCTGAAATGGGGACACCCCGAAATTGGGGACACCCCCCTTGTCACACCCAAGATGGGACACCCCGAAATTGGGGACACCCTGAAATGGGAACACCCTCCTTGTCACACACCCAATGGGGACACCCCAAAATGGGACACCCCCCTTGTCACACACCCAATGGGGACACCCTGAAATGGGACACCCCAAAATTGGGGACACCCTGAAATGGGACACCCCAAAATGGGACACCTCAAAATGGGGAACACCCCAAAATGGGACACCCCCCTTGTCACACCCAAGATGGGACACCCCAAAATTGGGGACACCCTCCTTGTCACACACCCAATGGGGACACCCTGAAATGGGACACCCCGAAATTGGGATACCCCCCCCAAAATGGGGACACCCCCCTTGTCACACCCAAAATGGGGACACCTTGAAATGGGACACCCTGAAATTGGGACACCCCACAATGGGGACACCCCCCAATGGGGGACACCCCAAAATTGGGGACACCCCCACAATAGGGACACCCCCCCCGCCCCCCCAACTTACGTCTCCGGTCTGGGGGTCGAACCAGTGGCTGACGTCACTTCCGGCGGCATCCAGGAGGGGGCGGGGCTCAGGGTCCCCTGCGAGGGGGGAGGTGGGATGGGCGGGGCGTGGGGTGACCCCGCCCCCAATGGGGACCTGTGACCACCTCCCCCCCGGTCCCTATAGCCCCTCCGAGCCCCTATAGACCCCAATATCCCCCCCCAACCCCCCTTAGCCCCTCCCATACCCCTCTTAGCCACTATAGCCCCCCCATATGCTCCCCTTAGCCCCCCCAAACCCCCATAGCCCCCCAGACCCCATAGACCCCCCAATCCCCATAGACCCCCCAATTCCCATAGACCCCTCAAACCCCCATAACCCCCAATCCCCATAGACCCCTCAAACCCCTATAGCCCCCCGTTTACCCCTTATAGCCCCCCATATCCTCCCCCCAGCCCCTATAACCCCCCCATGCCCCCCCCAAACCCCCACAGCCCCCCTTAGCCACCCCCATAGCTCCCCTATAGCCCCCCGATATCCATCCCCCAAGCCGCCATAGCCCCCCCAAACCCTTATACACCCCCCCATACCCCCCGCAGACCCCATAGCCCCCTCATATCCTCCCCCCAGCCCCTATAACCCCCCCATACCCCCCCCAAAGCCCATAGGCCCCCCATAGCCACCCCCATAGCTCCCCTATAGCCCCACGATATCCATCCCCCAAGCCGCCATAGCCCCCCCAAACCCTTATACACCCCCCTCAGCGCCCCTCCCAAACCCCATAGCCCCCCCATATCCTCTCCGCATCCCCTATAGCCCCCCCATGCCCCCCCCAAACCCCACAGCCAGCCCCCCATAGCCACCCCATAGCTCCCCTATAGCCCCACGATATCCATCCCCCAAGCCGCCATAGCCCCCCTAAACCCTTATACACCCCCCTCAGCGCCCCCCCCAGACCCCATAGCCCCCCCATATCCTCCCTATAGCCCCCCAAACCCCGTTCCTCACCCGGTCGGAGCCGCAGGACGCGCCCCCGGGCGCTGACCCAGCGCAGCCGCGCCCGCGCCGCCACCTCCCGCCGCCGCAGCAACTGCGCCTGCGCGCCGCCCGTCGCCATGGACACCGCGTCCGTCTCCACGGCAACCGCGCCGGAAGCGCCAGTCCACCCCCCTCCCACTACGCCACGCCACCCGTCGCCACGGCAACAGCGAGCGTCGCCGTGGCAACCGCGCCGGAAGCGGCCCCTTCGCTACGCCACGCCGCCCGTCGCCATAGCAACGGCGCCGGAGGGAGGCGTACTCACTGCGCAGGCGCAGGCGGGAGGGGGCGGAGCCAAGAGCCCGAGAGGGAGCGGCAGGACCCGAAAAAGCCCAACAAGAGCCTATTGTTCCCCTTAGAACCGGAATCCTCATGATTATTACCAACATTTCTTGTTATTATTGGATCTGCGAGGCTTTTTTCACGCAAAAAGCAGCGAACAACAACAAAAAAGTGAAAGGGGTGGGTTGCGATCGCAAATATTTTTGTTCTAAAGGGAATAGAAGGCTCAATATGCACCGAGAGAACCGATAGAGCCCGATAAATCCCGAACAGGACCCAACAGAGTCCGATAAATCCCGAAGGAGCCCGAACAGAGTCCGATAAATCCCGAATGAACCCGAACAGGGATCGATAGAGTCCGATAAATCCCGAAGGAGCCCGAACAGGGATCGATAGAGTCCGATAAATCCCGAAGGAGCCCGAACAGGACCCGATAAATCCCGAATGAACCCGAACAGGACCCGACAGGGTCCGATAAATCCCGAAGGAGCCCGAACAGGGATCGATAGAGTCCGATAAATCCCGAAGGAGCCCGAACAGGGATCGATAGAGTCCGATAAATCCCGAATGAACCCGAACAGGGATCGATAGAGTCCGATAAATCCCGAAGGAGCCCGAACAGGGATCGACAGGGTCCGATAAATCCCGAAGGAGCCCGAACAGGACCCGAGAGTTTCCGATAAATCCCGAAGGAGCCCGAACAGGACCCGAGAGTTTCCGATAAATCCCGAAGGAACCCGAAGGAGCCCGAACCAGTGCCCGCCCCCGTCTCCATGGCGACGCCGCCTCATTCCCGCCCTTTCCGCGCCGCGGGGCACGCTGGGACATGTAGTCCATGTCAAGCCGGCGCCGCGGGGGCTGCTGGGAGTTGTGGTCCGTGCGCAGGCGCAGACGGCGCCGCGGGGGCTGCTGGGAAGGGGACGGCGCCATGGCGGAGCCGGGCGGCGGGCGGGGCCTGGCGGTGAGTGCGGGATTTGGGAGGTTTTGGGGGGTTTTGGGGGGTTTTGGGGTGTTTAGGGGGGCTGGGGGGGTGCAGAATGGGGGAGACTGTAGGGACTGAGGGGGATGTGGGAGGTGCTGGGGCGGGGGGGTCGCTATAGGCGCTATAGGAAACTATAGGGGGGACTGGGGAGGGTTGTGGAGGGGCTAAGGGGGTTCTATAGGGGTTATGGGGGCGCTATAGGGGCTGGGGGGGTATGGGGGGGTTTATAGGGGGTAAGGGGGCGCATAGGGGGCCATAGGAGTTATGGGGGGATATAGGGGATGGGGGGGCTAAGGGTGTTCTATAGGGATTATGGGGGTGCTATAGGGGCTGGAGGGGTATGGGGGGTCTGTAGGGGCTGAGGGGTATTGGGGGCGCTATAGGGGCTAAGGGGGGGGTATGGGGCTCTATAGGGGCTGGGGGGGTATGGGGGGTTTTATAGTGGGTAAGGGGGTGCATAGGGGGTTCTATAGGAGCTATGGGGGGATATAGGGGAGGGGGGGGGCTAAGGGTGTTCTATAGGGGTTATGGGGGGCTCTGTAGGGCTAAGAGGGGGATATGGGGCTCTATAGGGTCTGGGGGGTATTGGGGGCGCTATAGGGGCTAAGGGGGGGTCATGGCGTCTCTATAGGGTCTGGGGGGTATGGGGGGGTTTATAGGGGGTAAGGGGGGGGTATGGGGGCTCTATAGGGTCTGGGGGGTCCCACGGTTGACCCCCCACCCCGAGCTGTGACACCCACGGGTGACCCCCCCCCTCGAGCTGTGACATCCACGGGTGCCCCCCCTGAACTGTGACACCCACAGGTGACACCCACGGGTGACACCCACGGGTGAACCCCCCCCCCAAGCCGTGACACCCACGGGTGATCCCCCCCACGAGTGACCCCCCCCCCCCCCCAAGCTGTGACACCCACGGGTGATCCCCCCCACGAGTGACCCCCCCCCCCCCCCCCCCCGAGCTGTGACACCCACGGGTGATCCCCCCCACGAGTGACCCCCCCCCCTGGAGCTGTGACACCCACGGGTGTCCCTCCCCTCCACGGGTGACCCCCCCCCCCCCCGAGCTGTGACACCCACGGGTGATCCCCCCACGAGTGACCCCCCCCCCCCCCCCCAGCTGTGACACCCACGGGTGATCCCCCCCACGAGTGACCCCCCCCCCCCCCCGAGCTGTGACACCCACGGGTGATCCCCCCCACGAGTGACCCCCCCCCCCCCGAGCTGTGACACCCACGGGTGACCCCCCCACGGGTGCCCCCCTCCCCGAGCTGTGACACCCACGGGTGACCCCCCCACGGGTGCCCCCCCCCCCCCGGAGCTGTGACACCCACGGGTGTCCCTCCCCCCCACGGGTGACCCCCCCCCCCCCCGAGCTGTGACACCCACGGGTGACCCCCCCACGGGTGCCCCCCCCCCCCCCCCCCCCCCCCCCCGGAGCCGTGACACCCACGGGTGTCCCTCCCCCCCACGGGTGACCCCACCCCCCCACCCCGAGCAGTGACACCCATGGGTGACCCCCCCCGAGCTGTGACACCCACAGGTGATCCCTCTGAGCTGTGACACCCACGGGTGCCACCCCCCCCCCCCCCCTCCAAGCTGTGACACCCACGGGTGACACCCACGGGTGACCCCCCATCCCGAGCCGTGACACCCACAGGTGACCCATGGGTGACCCCCCCCCCGAGCCGTGACCCCCACGGGTGACCCCCACGGGTGACCCCCCACGGGTGCCCCCCCCGCAGGATCCCGGGGGGGCCGGGGGGGGGCCGTCGCCGCCTGGAGTCGCTGCTGAACCGCAGCCTGCGCATCCGCATGTCGGACGGACGACGCTGGTGGGCGCCTTCCTGTGCACCGACCGCGCCGCCAACGTCATCCTGGGCTCCGCGCAGGAGTTCCTCAAGGCCTCGGGTACGGGGGGGCGCGGGGGGGGGCGGGGGGGCCATATGGGGGTCATATGGGGTGAGGTGTTGGGGGGCGATGAGATATTGGGGGGTCGTTTGGGAGAACGAGCTATAGATGGACCATTGTGGTCAATGGAGCCCTGGGGTCAGCACAGGAGATCATGGGGGTCATGGAGGGTCAGAGGGGTCATGGGGGGGGCGGGGGGGTCGTGGGGGTCATGGAGGGATTATGGGGGGACCATATGGGGTGAGGTGTTGGGGGGCGATGAGATATTGGGGGGTCGTTTGGGGAAATGATGGGTGGATGGACCATTGTGGGCAATGGAGTCCTGGGCTCCGCGCAGGAGTTCCTCAAGGCCTCGGGTACGGGGGGGCGCGGGGGGGCCATAGGGGGGCCATATGGGGGTCGTATGGGATGAGGTGTTGGGGGGCCATGGGATGTTGGGGGGTCGTTTGGGGGAATGATGGGTGGATGGACCATTGTGGTCAATGGCATCCTGGGGTCAACATGGGAGATACTGGGGGTCATGGGGGGTTGGGGGGGTCATGGGGCGTCAGAGGGGTCATGGGGGTCGGGGAGTTATGGGGGGGCCATATGGGGGTCATATGGGGTGAGGTGTTGGGGGGCCATGGGATATTGGGGGGTCGTTTGGGGGAATGAGCTATAAGAATGGACCATTGTGGTCAATGGTGTCCTGGGGTCAGCACGGGAGATACTGGGGGTGTCAGGTATGGGGGGGTCATGGGAGGGATGTGGGGGTCGGGGGGGTTGTGAGGGGGTCATGGGGGGTGAGGTGTTGGGGGGCCATGGGATATTGGGGGGTCGTTTGGGGGAATGAGCTATAGATGGACCATTGTGGTCAATGGAGCCCTGGGGTCAGTACAGGAGATACTGGGGGTGTCAGGTATGGGGGGGTCATGGGGTCCTCCCAGGGGGGTCCATGTCCCCATGGGGGGGGTCCCTGACCCCCTGTGTCCCCCATGGGGGGTCCTGACCCCATGTGCCCCCCCTGGGGGTCTCCGTGTCCCCATGGGGGGTCCCTGACCCCATGTCCCCTTTTGGGGGTCTCCGTGTCCCCATGGGGGGGTCCCTGACCCCATGTCCCCTTTTGGGGGTCTCCGTGTCCCCTTTTGGGGGGCTCCATGTCTCCATGGGGGGGGTCCCTGACCCTGTGTCCCCTCCCAGGGGTCTCCATGTCCCCTCTGGGTGTCCCTGACCCCATGTCCCCCCTCTTGTGGGGGTCCATGTCCCCCCCATGGGAGTCTCGGTGTCCCCATGGGGGGTCCCTGACCCCGTGCCCCCCCGGGGGTCCCTGTGCCCCCCAGACGCGTTCCCGGGCAGCGAGCCGCGGGTGCTGGGCCTGGCCATGGTCCCCGGGCACCACATCGTGTCCATCGAGGTGGAGCGGGACAGCGCGGGGGGGCCCCCCTACTCCTGACCCCCCCACGGAGCCCCCACGGAGCCCCCACGGACCCCCCGGATGGACGCGACACCCTCATGGACCCCCATGGACCCCCCCAATGGACCCAACGCCCCCATGGACCCCCATGGACCCCCCGGATGGACCCGACACCCCCACGGACCCCCTGGATGGACCCGACACCCCCATGGACCCCCCCAATGGACCCAACGCCCCCATGGACCCCCATGGACCCCCCGGATGGACCCAACACCCCCATGGACCCCCAGATGGACGCGACACCCCCATGGACCCCCACATAGACCCCCCGGATGGACCCGACACCCCCACGGACCCCCTGGATGGACCCGACACCCCCATGGACCCCCATGGACCCCCCCCCAATGGACCCAACGCCCCCATGGACCCCCCAGATGGACCCGACACCCCCATGGACCCCCACATAGACCCCCCGGATGGACCCGACACCCCCATGGACCCGACACCCCCACGGACCCCCCATGGACCCCCCGATGGACGTGACACCCCCATGGACCCCCATGGACCCCC